>NC_064640.1:968816482-968951085 GCF_023864345.2 Schistocerca serialis cubense
AAACTCGAGAAGCTCCCATCAGGAGTGCTGTGAAAGTCTATAGGTTGACAGATAATGGCGTATCGCTTCAGGTGATCTGGCTAGAGGAAGCTTGAAAATGTGACTGTGGAAAAACGGGGAGCAGCTGACAGGAGTAACTATGACTCTCTTAAGGTAGCCAAATGCCTCGTCAGGAGGCGAAATACATCGGCAAACTCGAGAAGTTCCCGGCAGGAGTACTGTGAAAGACATTAGGTTGACAGACAATGGCCTATCGCGTCAGGTGAACTGGCTAGAGGAAGCTTGAAAATGTGACTGTGGAAAAACGGGGAGCAGCTGACAGGAGTAACTATGACTCTCTTAAGGTAGCCAAATGGCTCGTCAACCGGAGAAATACATCGGAAAACTCGAGAAGCTCCCATCAGGAGTGCTGTGAAAGTCTTTATGTTGACATATATTGGCGTATCGCCTCTGGTAAACTGGCCAGAGTAAGCTTGTAGATGTGGCTGTTGTAAAACGGGGAGTCACTGACAGGAGTAACTATGACTCTCTTAAGGTAGCCAAATGCCTCGTCAAGAGGCGAAATACATCGGCAAACTCGAGAAGCTCCCGGCAGGAGTACTGTGACAGTCTTTATGTCGACAGATAATGGCGTATCGCTTCAGGAGACCTGGCTAGAGGAAGTTTGAAAATGTGACTGTATTAAAACGGGGAGCAACTGACAGGAGTAACTATGACTCTCTTAAGGTATCCAAATGCCTCCTCAACAGGCGAAATACATCGGCAAACTCGAGAAGCTCCCGGCAGGAGTACTGTGAAAGACATTAAGTTGACAGACAATGGCGTATCGCGTTAGGTGAACTGGCTAGAAGAAGCTTGAAAATGTGACTGTGGTATAACGGGGAGCAACTGACAGGAGTAACTATGACTCTCTTAATATAGCCAAATGCCTCGTCAACCGGAGAAATACCTCGGCAAACTCGAGAAGCTCCCGTCAGGAGTGCTGTGAAAGTCTTTAGGTTGGCAGATAATGGCGTATCGCTTCAGGGGAACTGGCTAGAGGAAGCTTGAAATTGTGACTGTGGTAAAACGGGGAGCAACTGACAGGAGTAACTATGACTCTCTTAAGGTAGCCAAATGCGTGGTCAACAGGCGAAATACATCGGCAAACTCAAGAAGCTCTCGTCAGGAGTGCTGTGAAAGTCTATAGGTTGACAGATAATGGCGTATCGCTTCAGGGGATCTGGCTAGAGGAAGCTTGAAATTGTGACTGTGGTAAAACGGGGAGCAACTGACAGGAGTAACTATGACTCTCTTAAGGCAGCCAAATACGTGGTCAACAGGCGAAATACATCGGCAAACTCGAGAAGCTCCCGTCAGGAGTGCTGTGAAAGTCTATAGGTTGACAGATAATGGCGTATCGCTTCAGGTGAACTGGCCAGAGTAAGCTTGTAGATGTGACTGTTGTAAAACGGGGAGTAACTGACAGGAGTAACTATGACTCTCTTAAGGTAGCCAAATGCCTCGTCAAGAGGCGAAATACATCGGCAAACTCGAGAAGCTCCCGGCAGGAGTACTGTGACAGTCTTTATGTCGACAGATAATGGCGTATCGCTTCAGGTGACCTGGCTAGAGGAAGTTTGAAACTGTGACTATGGTAAAACGGGGAGCAACTGACAGGAGTAACTATGACTCTCTTAAGGTATCCAAATGCCTCCTCAACAGGCGAAATACATCGGCAAACTCGAGAAGCTGCCGGCAGTAGTACTGTGAAAGACATTAGGTTGACAAACAATGGCCTATCGCGTCAGGTGAACTGGCTAGAGGAAGCTTGAAAATGTGACTGTGGAAAAACGGGGAGCAACTGACAGGAGTAACTATGACTCTCTTAAGGTAGCCAAATGCCTCGTCAACCGGAGAAATACATCGACAAACTCGAGAAGCTCCCATCAGGAGTGCTGTGAAAGTCTTTATGTTGACAGATATTGGCGTATCGCCTCTGGTAAACTGGCCAGAGTAAGCTTGTAGATGTGGCTGTTGTAAAACGGGGAGTAACTGACAGGAGTAACTATGACTCTTTTAAGGTAGCCAAATGCCTCGTCAAGAGGCGAAATACATCGGCAAACTCGAGAAGCTCCCGTCAGGAGTACTGTGACAGTCTTTATATCGACAGATAATGGCGTATCGCTTCAGGTGACCTGGCTAGAGGAAGTTTGAAAATGTGACTGTGGTAAAACGGGGAGCAACTGACAGGAGTAACTATGACTCTCTTAAGGTAGCCAAATGCCTCGTCAACCGGAGAAATACATCGACAAACTCGAGAAGCTCCCATCAGGAGTGCTGTGAAAGTCTTTATGTTGACAGATATTGGCGTATCGCCTCTGGTAAACTGGCCAGAGTAAGCTTGTAGATGTGGCTGTTGTAAAACGGGGAGTAACTGACAGGAGTAACTATGACTCTTTTAAGGTAGCCAAATGCCTCGTCAAGAGGCGAAATACATCGGCAAACTCGAGAAGCTCCCGTCAGGAGTACTGTGACAGTCTTTATATCGACAGATAATGGCGTATCGCTTCAGGTGACCTGGCTAGAGGAAGTTTGAAAATGTGACTGTGGTAAAACGGGGAGCAACTGACAGGAGTAACTATGACTCTCTTAAGGTATCCAAATGCCTCCTCAACAGGCGAAATACATCGGCAAACTCGAGAAGCTCCCGGCAGGAGTACTGTGAAAGACATTAGATTGACAGACAATGGCGTATCGCGTCAGGTGAACTGGCTAGAGGAAGCTTGAAAATGTGACTGTGGTATAACGGGGAGCAACTGACAGGAGTAACTATGACTCTCTTAAGGTAGCCAAATGCCTCGTCAACCGGAGAAATACCTCGGCAAACTCGAGAAGCTCCCATCAGGAGTGCTGTGAAAGTCTATAGGTTGACAGATAATGGCGTATCGCTTCAGGTGATCTGGCTAGAGGAAGCTTGAAAATGTGACTGTGGAAAAACGGGGAGCAGCTGACAGGAGTAACTATGACTCTCTTAAGGTAGCCAAATGCCTCGTCAGGAGGCGAAATACATCGGCAAACTCGAGAAGTTCCCGGCAGGAGTACTGTGAAAGACATTAGGTTGACAGACAATGGCCTATCGCGTCAGGTGAACTGGCTAGAGGAAGCTTGAAAATGTGACTGTGGAAAAACGGGGAGCAGCTGACAGGAGTAACTATGACTCTCTTAAGGTAGCCAAATGGCTCGTCAACCGGAGAAATACATCGGAAAACTCGAGAAGCTCCCATCAGGAGTGCTGTGAAAGTCTTTATGTTGACATATATTGGCGTATCGCCTCTGGTAAACTGGCCAGAGTAAGCTTGTAGATGTGGCTGTTGTAAAACGGGGAGTCACTGACAGGAGTAACTATGACTCTCTTAAGGTAGCCAAATGCCTCGTCAAGAGGCGAAATACATCGGCAAACTCGAGAAGCTCCCGGCAGGAGTACTGTGACAGTCTTTATGTCGACAGATAATGGCGTATCGCTTCAGGAGACCTGGCTAGAGGAAGTTTGAAAATGTGACTGTATTAAAACGGGGAGCAACTGACAGGAGTAACTATGACTCTCTTAAGGTATCCAAATGCCTCCTCAACAGGCGAAATACATCGGCAAACTCGAGAAGCTCCCGGCAGGAGTACTGTGAAAGACATTAAGTTGACAGACAATGGCGTATCGCGTTAGGTGAACTGGCTAGAAGAAGCTTGAAAATGTGACTGTGGTATAACGGGGAGCAACTGACAGGAGTAACTATGACTCTCTTAATATAGCCAAATGCCTCGTCAACCGGAGAAATACCTCGGCAAACTCGAGAAGCTCCCGTCAGGAGTGCTGTGAAAGTCTTTAGGTTGGCAGATAATGGCGTATCGCTTCAGGGGAACTGGCTAGAGGAAGCTTGAAATTGTGACTGTGGTAAAACGGGGAGCAACTGACAGGAGTAACTATGACTCTCTTAAGGTAGCCAAATGCGTGGTCAACAGGCGAAATACATCGGCAAACTCAAGAAGCTCTCGTCAGGAGTGCTGTGAAAGTCTATAGGTTGACAGATAATGGCGTATCGCTTCAGGGGATCTGGCTAGAGGAAGCTTGAAATTGTGACTGTGGTAAAACGGGGAGCAACTGACAGGAGTAACTATGACTCTCTTAAGGCAGCCAAATACGTGGTCAACAGGCGAAATACATCGGCAAACTCGAGAAGCTCCCGTCAGGAGTGCTGTGAAAGTCTATAGGTTGACAGATAATGGCGTATCGCTTCAGGTGAACTGGCCAGAGTAAGCTTGTAGATGTGACTGTTGTAAAACGGGGAGTAACTGACAGGAGTAACTATGACTCTCTTAAGGTAGCCAAATGCCTCGTCAAGAGGCGAAATACATCGGCAAACTCGAGAAGCTCCCGGCAGGAGTACTGTGACAGTCTTTATGTCGACAGATAATGGCGTATCGCTTCAGGTGACCTGGCTAGAGGAAGTTTGAAACTGTGACTATGGTAAAACGGGGAGCAACTGACAGGAGTAACTATGACTCTCTTAAGGTATCCAAATGCCTCCTCAACAGGCGAAATACATCGGCAAACTCGAGAAGCTGCCGGCAGTAGTACTGTGAAAGACATTAGGTTGACAAACAATGGCCTATCGCGTCAGGTGAACTGGCTAGAGGAAGCTTGAAAATGTGACTGTGGAAAAACGGGGAGCAACTGACAGGAGTAACTATGACTCTCTTAAGGTAGCCAAATGCCTCGTCAACCGGAGAAATACATCGACAAACTCGAGAAGCTCCCATCAGGAGTGCTGTGAAAGTCTTTATGTTGACAGATATTGGCGTATCGCCTCTGGTAAACTGGCCAGAGTAAGCTTGTAGATGTGGCTGTTGTAAAACGGGGAGTAACTGACAGGAGTAACTATGACTCTTTTAAGGTAGCCAAATGCCTCGTCAAGAGGCGAAATACATCGGCAAACTCGAGAAGCTCCCGTCAGGAGTACTGTGACAGTCTTTATATCGACAGATAATGGCGTATCGCTTCAGGTGACCTGGCTAGAGGAAGTTTGAAAATGTGACTGTGGTAAAACGGGGAGCAACTGACAGGAGTAACTATGACTCTCTTAAGGTAGCCAAATGCCTCGTCAGGAGACGAAATACATCGGAAAACTCGAGAAGCTCCCATCAGGAGTGCTGTGAAAGTCTTTATGTTGACAGATATGGGCGTATCGCCTCTGGTAAACTGGCCAGAGTAAGCTTGTAGATGTGGCTGTTGTAAAACGGGGAGTCACTGACAGGAGTAACTATGACTCTCTTAAGGTAGCCAAATGCCTCGTCAAGAGGCGAAATACATCGGCAAACTCGAGAAGCTCCCGGCAGGAGTACTGTGACAGTCTTTATGTCGACAGATAATGGCGTATCGCTTCAGGTGACCTGGCTAGAGGAAGTTTGAAAATGTGACTGTATTAAAACGGGGAGCAACTGACAGGAGTAACTATGACTCTCTTAAGGTATCCAAATGCCTCCTCAACAGGCGAAATACATCGGCAAACTCGAGAAGCTCCCGGCAGGAGTACTGTGGAAGACATTAGGTTGACAGACAATGGCGTATCGCGTTAGGTGAACTGGCTAGAGGAAGCTTGAAAATGTGACTGTGGTATAACGGGGAGCAACTGACAGGAGTAACTATGACTCTCTTAAGGTAGCCAAATGCCTCGTCAACCGGAGAAATACCTCGGCAAACTCGAGAAGCTCCCATCAGGAGTGCTGTGAAAGTCTTTAGGTTGGCAGATAATGGCGTATCGCTTCAGGGGAACTGGCTAGAGGAAGCTTGAAATTGTGACTGTGGTAAAACGGGGAGCAACTGACAGGAGTAACTATGACTCTCTTAAGGTAGCCAAATGCGTGGTCAACAGGCGAAATACATCGGCAAACTCAAGAAGCTCTCGTCAGGAGTGCTGTGAAAGTCTATAGGTTGACAGATAATGGCGTATCGCTTCAGGGGAACTGGCTAGAGGAAGCTTGAAATTGTGACTGTGGTAAAACGGGGAGCAACTGACAGGAGTAACTATGACTCTCTTAAGGCAGCCAAATGCGTGGTCAACAGGCGAAATACATCGGCAAACTCGAGAAGCTCCCGTCAGGAGTGCTGTGAAAGTCTATAGGTTGACAGATAATGGCGTATCGCTTCAGGTGAACTGGCCAGAGTAAGCTTGTAGATGTGACTGTTGTAAAACGGGGAGTAACTGACAGGAGTAACTATGACTCTCTTAAGGTAGCCAAATGCCTCGTCAAGAGGCGAAATACATCGGCAAACTCGAGAAGCTCCCGGCAGGAGTACTGTGACAGTCTTTATGTCGACAGATAATGGCGTATCGCTTCAGGTGACCTGGCTAGAGGAAGTTTGAAACTGTGACTATGGTAAAACGGGGAGCAACTGACAGGAGTAACTATGACTCTCTTAAGGTATCCAAATGCCTCCTCAACAGGCGAAATACATCGGCAAACTCGAGAAGCTGCCGGCAGTAGTACTGTGAAAGACATTAGGTTGACAAACAACGGCCTATCGCGTCAGGTGAACTGGCTAGAGGAAGCTTGAAAATGTGACTGTGGAAAAACGGGGAGCAACTGACAGGAGTAACTATGACTCTCTTAAGGTAGCCAAATGCCTCGTCAACCGGAGAAATACATCGACAAACTCGAGAAGCTCCCATCAGGAGTGCTGTGAAAGTCTTTATGTTGACAGATATTGGCGTATCGCCTCTGGTAAACTGGCCAGAGTAAGCTTGTAGATGTGGCTGTTGTAAAACGGGGAGTAACTGACAGGAGTAACTATGACTCTTTTAAGGTAGCCAAATGCCTCGTCAAGAGGCGAAATACATCGGCAAACTCGAGAAGCTCCCGTCAGGAGTGCTGTGAAAGTCTTTAGGTTGGCAGATAATGGCGTATCGCTTCAGGGGAACTGGCTAGAGGAAGCTTGAAATTGTGACTGTGGTAAAACGGGGAGCAACTGACAGGAGTAACTATGACTCTCTTAAGGTAGCCAAATGCCTCGTCAACCGGAGAAATACATCGACAAACTCGAGAAGCTCCCATCAGGAGTGCTGTGAAAGTCTTTATGTTGACAGATATTGGCGTATCGCCTCTGGTAAACTGGCCAGAGTAAGCTTGTAGATGTGGCTGTTGTAAAACGGGGAGTAACTGACAGGAGTAACTATGACTCTTTTAAGGTAGCCAAATGCCTCGTCAAGAGGCGAAATACATCGGCAAACTCGAGAAGCTCCCGTCAGGAGTGCTGTGAAAGTCTTTAGGTTGGCAGATAATGGCGTATCGCTTCAGGGGAATTGGCTAGAGGAAGCTTGAAATTGTGACTGTGGTAAAACGGGGAGCAACTGACAGGAGTAACTATGACTCTCTTAAGGTAGCCAAATGGCTCGTCAACCGGAGAAATACATCGGAAAACTCGAGAAGCTCCCATCAGGAGTGCTGTGAAAGTCTTTATGTTGACATATATTGGCGTATCGCCTCTGGTAAACTGGCCAGAGTAAGCTTGTAGATGTGGCTGTTGTAAAACGGGGAGTCACTGACAGGAGTAACTATGACTCTCTTAAGGTAGCCAAATGCCTCGTCAAGAGGCGAAATACATCGGCAAACTCGAGAAGCTCCCGGCAGGAGTACTGTGACAGTCTTTATGTCGACAGATAATGGCGTATCGCTTCAGGAGACCTGGCTAGAGGAAGTTTGAAAATGTGACTGTATTAAAACGGGGAGCAACTGACAGGAGTAACTATGACTCTCTTAGGTATCCAAATGCCTCCTCAACAGGCGAAATACATCGGCAAACTCGAGAAGCTCCCGGCAGGAGTACTGTGAAAGACATTAGGTTGACAGACAATGGCGTATCGCGTTAGGTGAACTGGCTAGAAGAAGCTTGAAAATGTGACTGTGGTATAACGGGGAGCAACTGACAGGAGTAACTATGACTCTCTTAATATAGCCAAATGCCTCGTCAACCGGAGAAATACCTCGGCAAACTCGAGAAGCTCCCGTCAGGAGTGCTGTGAAAGTCTTTAGGTTGGCAGATAATGGCGTATCGCTTCAGGGGAACTGGCTAGAGGAAGCTTGAAATTGTGACTGTGGTAAAACGGGGAGCAACTGACAGGAGTAACTATGACTCTCTTAAGGCAGCCAAATGCGTGGTCAACAGGCGAAATACATCGGCAAACTCGAGAAGCTCCCGTCAGGAGTGCTGTGAAAGTCTATAGGTTGACAGATAATGGCGTATCGCTTCAGGTGAACTGGCCAGAGTAAGCTTGTAGATGTGACTGTTGTAAAACGGGGAGTAACTGACAGGAGTAACTATGACTCTCTTAAGGTAGCCAAATGCCTCGTCAAGAGGCGAAATACATCGGCAAACTCGAGAAGCTCCCGGCAGGAGTACTGTGACAGTCTTTATGTCGACAGATAATGGCGTATCGCTTCAGGTGACCTGGCTAGAGGAAGTTTGAAACTGTGACTATGGTAAAACGGGGAGCAACTGACAGGAGTAACTATGACTCTCTTAAGGTATCCAAATGCCTCCTCAACAGGCGAAATACATCGGCAAACTCGAGAAGCTGCCGGCAGTAGTACTGTGAAAGACATTAGGTTGACAAACAATGGCCTATCGCGTCAGGTGAACTGGCTAGAGGAAGCTTGAAAATGTGACTGTGGAAAAACGGGGAGCAACTGACAGGAGTAACTATGACTCTCTTAAGGTAGCCAAATGCCTCGTCAACCGGAGAAATACATCGACAAACTCGAGAAGCTCCCATCAGGAGTGCTGTGAAAGTCTTTATGTTGACAGATATTGGCGTATCGCCTCTGGTAAACTGGCCAGAGTAAGCTTGTAGATGTGGCTGTTGTAAAACGGGGAGTAACTGACAGGAGTAACTATGACTCTTTTAAGGTAGCCAAATGCCTCGTCAAGAGGCGAAATACATCGGCAAACTCGAGAAGCTCCCGTCAGGAGTACTGTGACAGTCTTTATATCGACAGATAATGGCGTATCGCTTCAGGTGACCTGGCTAGAGGAAGTTTGAAAATGTGACTGTGGTAAAACGGGGAGCAACTGACAGGAGTAACTATGACTCTCTTAAGGTAGCCAAATGCCTCGTCAGGAGGCGAAATACATCGGAAAACTCGAGAAGCTCCCATCAGGAGTGCTGTGAAAGTCTTTATGTTGACAGATATGGGCGTATCGCCTCTGGTAAACTGGCCAGAGTAAGCTTGTAGATGTGGCTGTTGTAAAACGGGGAGTCACTGACAGGAGTAACTATGACTCTCTTAAGGTAGCCAAATGCCTCGTCAAGAGGCGAAATACATCGGCAAACTCGAGAAGCTCCCGGCAGGAGTACTGTGACAGTCTTTATGTCGACAGATAATGGCGTATCGCTTCAGGTGACCTGGCTAGAGGAAGTTTGAAAATGTGACTGTATTAAAACGGGGAGCAACTGACAGGAGTAACTATGACTCTCTTAAGGTATCCAAATGCCTCCTCAACAGGCGAAATACATCGGCAAACTCGAGAAGCTCCCGGCAGGAGTACTGTGGAAGACATTAGGTTGACAGACAATGGCGTATCGCGTTAGGTGAACTGGCTAGAGGAAGCTTGAAAATGTGACTGTGGTATAACGGGGAGCAACTGACAGGAGTAACTATGACTCTCTTAAGGTAGCCAAATGCCTCGTCAACCGGAGAAATACCTCGGCAAACTCGAGAAGCTCCCATCAGGAGTGCTGTGAAAGTCTTTAGGTTGGCAGATAATGGCGTATCGCTTCAGGGGAACTGGCTAGAGGAAGCTTGAAATTGTGACTGTGGTAAAACGGGGAGCAACTGACAGGAGTAACTATGACTCTCTTAAGGTAGCCAAATGCGTGGTCAACAGGCGAAATACATCGGCAAACTCAAGAAGCTCTCGTCAGGAGTGCTGTGAAAGTCTATAGGTTGACAGATAATGGCGTATCGCTTCAGGGGAACTGGCTAGAGGAAGCTTGAAATTGTGACTGTGGTAAAACGGGGAGCAACTGACAGGAGTAACTATGACTCTCTTAAGGCAGCCAAATGCGTGGTCAACAGGCGAAATACATCGGCAAACTCGAGAAGCTCCCGTCAGGAGTGCTGTGAAAGTCTATAGGTTGACAGATAATGGCGTATCGCTTCAGGTGAACTGGCCAGAGTAAGCTTGTAGATGTGACTGTTGTAAAACGGGGAGTAACTGACAGGAGTAACTATGACTCTCTTAAGGTAGCCAAATGCCTCGTCAAGAGGCGAAATACATCGGCAAACTCGAGAAGCTCCCGGCAGGAGTACTGTGACAGTCTTTATGTCGACAGATAATGGCGTATCGCTTCAGGTGACCTGGCTAGAGGAAGTTTGAAACTGTGACTATGGTAAAACGGGGAGCAACTGACAGGAGTAACTATGACTCTCTTAAGGTATCCAAATGCCTCCTCAACAGGCGAAATACATCGGCAAACTCGAGAAGCTGCCGGCAGGAGTACTGTGAAAGACATTAGGTTGACAAACAATGGCCTATCGCGTCAGGTGAACTGGCTAGAGGAAGCTTGAAAATGTGACTGTGGAAAAACGGGGAGCAACTGACAGGAGTAACTATGACTCTCTTAAGGTAGCCAAATGGCTCGTCAACCGGAGAAATACATCGGAAAACTCGAGAAGCTCCCATCAGGAGTGCTGTGAAAGTCTTTATGTTGACATATATTGGCGTATCGCCTCTGGTAAACTGGCCAGAGTAAGCTTGTAGATGTGGCTGTTGTAAAACGGGGAGTCACTGACAGGAGTAACTATGACTCTCTTAAGGTAGTCAAATGCCTCGTCAAGAGGCGAAATACATCGGCAAACTCGAGAAGCTCCCGGCAGGAGTACTGTGACAGTCTTTATGTCGACAGATAATGGCGTATCGCTTCAGGAGACCTGGCTAGAGGAAGTTTGAAAATGTGACTGTATTAAAACGGGGAGCAACTGACAGGAGTAACTATGACTCTCTTAAGGTATCCAAATGCCTCCTCAACAGGCGAAATACATCGGCAAACTCGAGAAGCTCCCGGCAGGAGTACTGTGAAAGACATTAGGTTTACAGACAATGGCGTATCGCGTTAGGTGAACTGGCTAGAAGAAGCTTGAAAATGTGACTGAGGTATAACGGGGAGCAACTGACAGGAGTAACTATGACTCTCTTAATATAGCCAAATGCCTCGTCAACCGGAGAAATACCTCGGCAAACTCGAGAAGCTCCCGTCAGGAGTGCTGTGAAAGTCTTTAGGTTGGCAGATAATGGGGTATCGCTTCAGGGGAACTGGCTAGAGGAAGCTTGAAATTGTGACTGTGGTAAAACGGGGAGCAACTGACAGGAGTAACTATGACTCTCTTAAGGTAGCCAAATGCCTCGTCAGGAGGCGAAATACATCGGAAAACTCGAGAAGCTCCCATCAGGAGTGCTGTGAAAGTCTTTATGTTGACAGATATGGGCGTATCGCCTCTGGTAAACTGGCCAGAGTAAGCTTGTAGATGTGGCTGTTGTAAAACGGGGAGTCACTGACAGGAGTAACTATGACTCTCTTAAGGTAGCCAAATGCCTCGTCAAGAGGCGAAATACATCGGCAAACTCGAGAAGCTCCCGGCAGGAGTACTGTGACAGTCTTTATGTCGACAGATAATGGCGTATCGCTTCAGGAGACCTGGCTAGAGGAAGTTAGAAAATGTGACTGTATTAAAACGGGGAGCAACTGACAGGAGTAACTATGACTCTCTTAAGGTATCCAAATGCCTCCTCAACAGGCGAAATACATCGGCAAACTCGAGAAGCTCCCGGCAGGAGTACTGTGAAAGACATTAGGTTGACAGACAATGGCGTATCGCGTCAGGTGAACTGGCTAGAAGAAGCTTGAAAATGTGACTGTGGTATAACGGGGAGCAACTGACAGGAGTAACTATGACTCTCTTAATATAGCCAAATGCCTCGTCAACCGGAGAAATACCTCGGCAAACTCGAGAAGCTCCCGTCAGGAGTGCTGTGAAAGTCTTTAGGTTGGCAGATAATGGCGTATCGCTTCAGGGGAACTGGCTAGAGGAAGCTTGAAATTGTGACTGTGGTAAAACGGGGAGCAACTGACAGGAGTAACTATGACTCTCTTAAGGTAGCCAAATGCCTCGTCAGGAGGCGAAATACATCGGAAAACTCGAGAAGCTCCCATCAGGAGTGCTGTGAAAGTCTTTATGTTGACAGATATGGGCGTATCGCCTCTGGTAAACTGGCCAGAGTAAGCTTGTAGATGTGGCTGTTGTAAAACGGGGAGTCACTGACAGGAGTAACTATGACTCTCTTAAGGTAGCCAAATGCCTCGTCAAGAGGCGAAATACATCGGCAAACTCGAGAAGCTCCCGGCAGGAGTACTGTGACAGTCTTTATGTCGACAGATAATGGCGTATCGCTTCAGGTGACCTGGCTAGAGGAAGTTTGAAAATGTGACTGTATTAAAACGGGGAGCAACTGACAGGAGTAACTATGACTCTCTTAAGGTATCCAAATGCCTCCTCAACAGGCGAAATACGAGGGTTATTCCAAAAGTAAGGTCCGATTGATTGCCAAATTGAAACCACAGTGAACATCAGAAATGTTTTACTTGTAACAATTAGCTACACCTTTCAGCTACTTCTCTACGTAGTCGCCGTTCTGACTTAGACTTTTGTCATAGCGTTGTACCAACTTTTCAATAGCCTCATCATAGAAGGCAGCCGCCAGTGCTTTCCGCCAATTCTCCACGCTGGCCTACACCTCGTTGTCTGTGTCAAAATGTTGTCTTCAAAGACAGCGGTTCATGTGACCAGAGATGAAACTCAGGGGGAGACAATTGCGGACTGTATTGTGGGTAATCTAACATTTCCATTTGAAAACGATGCAGGAGCATCTTCATTGCCCCTGCAGAATGCGGCTGAGAATTGTCGTGAAGACGAAACAGCACGACAGTTATGTAATGTTGGCTGCATAGCTTCAGGCGAAATTTCTCACCAGGCCCTCGTACTTGGCGGCAGACACTATTTTCTAGACATCTTTACGCACTCACTGCGAGCTCAGAAATGAGAATAGCGACGTGGTGCTAACTGGGGTTATACTAGAGACACTACCCAACACATCTGTGCAAAGCTTTATCCGATTTTCATAGTCGTTTCCATTTCGAGACCGATCGGACCTTACTTTTGGAATAACCCTCGTACATCGGCAAACTCGAGAAGCTCCCGGCAGGAGTACTGTGGAAGACATTAGGTTGACAGACAATGGCGTATCGCGTTAGGTGAACTGGCTAGAGGAAGCTTGAAAATGTGACTGTGGTATAACGGGGAGCAACTGACAGGAGTAACTATGACTCTCTTAAGGTAGCCAAATGCCTCGTCAACCGGAGAAATACCTCGGCAAACTCGAGAAGCTCCCATCAGGAGTGCTGTGAAAGTCTTTAGGTTGGCAGATAATGGCGTATCGCTTCAGGGGAACTGGCTAGAGGAAGCTTGAAATTGTGACTGTGGTAAAACGGGGAGCAACTGACAGGAGTAACTATGACTCTCTTAAGGTAGCCAAATGCCTCGTCAAGAGGCGAAATACATCGCCAAACTCGAGAAGCTCCCCGCAGGAGTATTGTGACAGTCTTTATGTCGACAGATAATGGCGTATCGCTTCAGGTGACCTGGCTAGAGGAAGTTTGAAACTGTGACTGTGGTAAAACGGGGAGCAACTGACAGGAGTAACTATGACTCTCTTAAGGTATCCAAATGCCTCCTCAACAGGCGAAATACATCGGCAAACTCGAGAAGCTCCCGGCAGGAGTACTGTGGAAGACATTAGGTTGACAGACAATGGCGTATCGCGTTAGGTGAACTGGCTAGAGGAAGCTTGAAAATGTGACTGTGGTATAACGGGGAGCAACTGACAGGAGTAACTATGACTCTCTTAAGGTAGCCAAATGCCTCATCAACCGGAGAAATACCTCGGCAAACTCGAGAAGCTCCCATCAGGAGTCCTGTGAAAGTCTTTAGGTTGGCAGATAATGGCGTATCGCTTCAGGGGAACTGGCTAGAGGAAGCTTGAAATTGTGACTGTGGTAAAACGGGGAGCAACTGACAGGAGTAACTATGACTCTCTTAAGGTAGCCAAATGCCTCGTCAAGAGGCAAAATACATCGCCAAACTCGAGAAGCTCCCCGCAGGAGTATTGTGACAGTCTTTATGTCGACAGATAATGGCGTATCGCTTCAGGTGACCTAGCTAGAGGAAGTTTGAAACTGTGACTGTGGTAAAACGGGGAGCAACTGACAGGAGTAACTATGACTCTCTTAAGGTATCCAAATGCCTCCTCAACAGGCGAAATACATCGGCAAACTCGAGAAGCTGCCGGCAGGAGTACTGTGAAAGACATTAGGTTGACAAACAATGGCCCATCGCGTCAGGTGAACTGGCTAGAGGAAGCTTGAAAATGTGACTGTGGAAAAACGGGGAGCAACTGACAGGAGTAACTATGACTCTCTTAAGGTAGCCAAATGGCTCGTCAACCGGAGAAATACATCGGAAAACTCGAGAAGCTCCCATCAGGAGTGCTGTGAAAGTCTTTATGTTGACATATATTGGCGTATCGCCTCTGGTAAACTGGCCAGAGTAAGCTTGTAGATGTGGCTGTTGTAAAACGGGGAGTCACTGACAGGAGTAACTATGACTCTCTTAAGGTAGTCAAATGCCTCGTCAAGAGGCGAAATACATCGGCAAACTCGAGAAGCTCCCGGCAGGAGTACTGTGACAGTCTTTATGTCGACAGATAATGGCGTATCGCTTCAGGAGACCTGGCTAGAGGAAGTTTGAAAATGTGACTGTATTAAAACGGGGAGCAACTGACAGGAGTAACTATGACTCTCTTAAGGTATCCAAATGCCTCCTCAACAGGCGAAATACATCGGCAAACTCGAGAAGCTCCCGGCAGGAGTACTGTGAAAGACATTAGGTTTACAGACAATGGCGTATCGCGTTAGGTGAACTGGCTAGAAGAAGCTTGAAAATGTGACTGAGGTATAACGGGGAGCAACTGACAGGAGTAACTATGACTCTCTTAATATAGCCAAATGCCTCGTCAACCGGAGAAATACCTCGGCAAACTCGAGAAGCTCCCGTCAGGAGTGCTGTGAAAGTCTTTAGGTTGGCAGATAATGGGGTATCGCTTCAGGGGAACTGGCTAGAGGAAGCTTGAAATTGTGACTGTGGTAAAACGGGGAGCAACTGACAGGAGTAACTATGACTCTCTTAAGGTAGCCAAATGCCTCGTCAGGAGGCGAAATACATCGGAAAACTCGAGAAGCTCCCATCAGGAGTGCTGTGAAAGTCTTTATGTTGACAGATATGGGCGTATCGCCTCTGGTAAACTGGCCAGAGTAAGCTTGTAGATGTGGCTGTTGTAAAACGGGGAGTCACTGACAGGAGTAACTATGACTCTCTTAAGGTAGCCAAATGCCTCGTCAAGAGGCGAAATACATCGGCAAACTCGAGAAGCTCCCGGCAGGAGTACTGTGACAGTCTTTATGTCGACAGATAATGGCGTATCGCTTCAGGTGACCTGGCTAGAGGAAGTTTGAAAATGTGACTGTATTAAAACGGGGAGCAACTGACAGGAGTAACTATGACTCTCATAAGGTATCCAAATGCCTCCTCAACAGGCGAAATACATCGGCAAACTCGAGAAGCTCCCGGCAGGAGTACTGTGGAAGACATTAGGTTGACAGACAATGGCGTATCGCGTTAGGTGAACTGGCTAGAGGAAGCTTGAAAATGTGACTGTGGTATAACGGGGAGCAACTGACAGGAGTAACTATGACTCTCTTAAGGTAGCCAAATGCCTCGTCAACCGGAGAAATACCTCGGCAAACTCGAGAAGCTCCCATCAGGAGTGCTGTGAAAGTCTATAGGTTGGCAGATAATGGCGTATCGCTTCAGGGGAACTGGCTAGAGGAAGCTTGAAAATGTGACTGTGGTATAACGGGGAGCAACTGACAGGAGTAACTATGACTCTCATAAGGTATCCAAATGCCTCCTCAACAGGCGAAATACATCGGCAAACTCGAGAAGCTCCCGGCAGGAGTACTGTGGAAGACATTAGGTTGACAGACAATGGCGTATCGCGTTAGGTGAACTGGCTAGAGGAAGCTTGAAAATGTGACTGTGGTATAACGGGGAGCAACTGACAGGAGTAACTATGACTCTCTTAAGGTAGCCAAATGCCTCGTCAAGAGGCGAAATACATCGCCAAACTCGAGAAGCTCCCGGCAGGAGTACTGTGACAGTCTTTATGTCGACAGATAATGTCGTATCGCTTCAGGTGACCTGGCTAGAGGAAGTTTGAAACTGTGACTGTGGTAAAACGGGGAGCAACTGACAGGAGTAACTATGACTCTCTTAAGGTATCCAAATGCCTCCTCAACAGGCGAAATACATCGGCAAACTCGAGAAGCTGCCGGCAGGAGTACTGTGAAAGACATTAGGTTGACAAACAATGGCCTATCGCGTCAGCTGAACTGGCTAGAGGAAGCTTGAAAATGTGACTGTGGAAAAACGGGGAGCTACTGACAGGAGTAACTATGACTCTCTTAAGGTAGCCAAATGCCTCGTCAACCGGAGAAATACATCGACAAACTCGAGAAGCTCCCATCAGGAGTGCTGTGAAAGTCTTTATGTTGACAGATATTGGCGTATCGCCTCTGGTAAACTGGCCAGAGTAAGCTTGTAGATGTGGCTGTTGTAAAACGGGGAGTAACTGACAGGAGTAACTATGACTCTTTTAAGGTAGCCAAATGCCTCGTCAAGAGGCGAAATACATCGGCAAACTCGAGAAGCTCCCGTCACGAGTACTGTGACAGTCTTTATATCGACAGATAATGGCGTATCGCTTCAGGTGACCTGGCTAGAGGAAGTTTGAAAATGTGACTGTGGTAAAACGGGGAGCAACTGACAGGAGTAACTATGACTCTCTTAAGGTATCCAAATGCCTCCTCAACAGGCGAAATACATCGGCAAACTCGAGAAGCTCCCGGCAGGAGTACTGTGAAAGACATTAGATTGACAGACAATGGCGTATCGCGTCAGGTGAACTGGCTAGAGGAAGCTTGAAAATGTGACTGTGGTATAACGGGGAGCAACTGACAGGAGTAACTATGACTCTCTTAAGGTAGCCAAATGCCTCGTCAACCGGAGAAATACCTCGGCAAACTCGAGAAGCTCCCATCAGGAGTGCTGTGAAAGTCTATAGGTTGACAGATAATGGCGTATCGCTTCAGGTGACCTGGCTAGAGGAAGTTTGAAACTGTGACTGTGGTAAAACGGGGAGCAACTGACAGGAGTAACTATGACTCTCTTAAGGTATCCAAATGCCTCCTCAACAGGCGAAATACATCGGCAAACTCGAGAAGCTGCCGGCAGGAGTACTGTGAAAGACATTAGGTTGACAAACAATGGCCTATCGCGTCAGGTGAACTGGCTAGAGGAAGCTTGAAAATGTGACTGTGGAAAAACGGGGAGCTACTGACAGGAGTAACTATGACTCTCTTAAGGTAGCCAAATGCCTCGTCAACCGGAGAAATACATCGACAAACTCGAGAAGCTCCCATCAGGAGTGCTGGGAAAGTCTTTATGTTGACAGATATTGGCGTATCGCCTCTGGTAAACTGGCCAGAGTAAGCTTGTAGATGTGGCTGTTGTAAAACGGGGAGTAACTGACAGGAGTAACTATGACTCTTTTAAGGTAGCCAAATGCCTCGTCAAGAGGCGAAATACATCGGCAAACTCGAGAAGCTCCCGTCAGGAGTACTGTGACAGTCTTTATATCGACAGATAATGGCGTATCGCTTCAGGTGACCTGGCTAGAGGAAGTTTGAAAATGTGACAGTGGTAAAACGGGGAGCAACTGACAGGAGTAACTATGACTCTCTTAAGGTATCCAAATGCCTCCTCAACAGGCGAAATACATCGGCAAACTCGAGAAGCTCCCGGCAGGAGTACTGTGAAAGACATTAGATTGACAGACAATGGCGTATCGCGTCAGGTGAACTGGCTAGAGGAAGCTTGAAAATGTGACTGTGGTATAACGGGGAGCAACTGACAGGAGTAACTATGACTCTCTTAAGGTAGCCAAATGCCTCGTCAACCGGAGAAATACCTCGGCAAACTCGAGAAGCTCCCATCAGGAGTGCTGTGAAAGTCTATAGGTTGACAGATAATGGCGTATCGCTTCAGGTGAACTGGCTAGTGAAACCTTGAAAATGTGACTGTGGTAAAACGGGGAGCAACTGACAGGAGTAACTATGACTCTCTTAAGGTAGCCAAATGCGTGGTCAACGGGCGAAATACATCGGCAAACTCGAGAAGCTCCCATCAGGAGTGCTGTGAAAGTCTATAGGTTGACAGATAATGGCGTATCGCTTCAGGTGAACTGGCTAGTGAAACCTTGAAAATGAGACTGTGGTAAAACGGGGAGCAACTGACAGGAGTAACTATGACTCTCTTAAGGTAGCCAAATGCCTCGTCAGGAGGCGAAATACATCGGAAAATTCGAGAAGCTCCCATCAGGAGTGCTGTGAAAGTCTTTATGTTGACAGATATGGGCGTATCGCCTCTGGTAAACTGGCCAGAGTAAGCTTGTAGATGTGGCTGTTGTAAAACGGGGAGTCACTGACAGGAGTAACTATGACTCTCTTAAGGTAGCCAAATGCCTCGTCAAGAGGCGAAATACATCGGCAAACTCGAGAAGCTCCCGGCAGGAGTACTGTGACAGTCTTTATGTCGACAGATAATGGCGTATCGCTTCAGGTGACCTGGCTAGAGGAAGTTTGAAAATGTGACTGTATTAAAACGGGGAGCAACTGACAGGAGTAACTATGACTCTCTTAAGTTATCCAAATGCCTCCTCAACAGGCGAAATACATCGGCAAACTCGAGAAGCTCCCGGCAGGAGTACTGTGGAAGACATTAGGTTGACAGACAATGGCGTATCGCGTTAGGAGAACTGGCTAGAGGAAGCTTGAAAATGTGACTGTGGAAAAACGGGGAGCAACTGACAGGAGTAACTATGACTCTCTTAAGGTAGCCAAATGCCTCGTCAACCGGAGAAATACATCGACAAACTCGAGAAGCTCCCATCAGGAGTGCTGTGAAAGTCTTTATGTTGACAGATGTTGGCGTATCACCTCTGGTAAACTGGCCAGAGTAAGCTTGTAGATGTGGCTGTTGTAAAACGGGGAGTAACTGACAGGAGTAACTATGACTCTTTTAAGGTAGCCAAATGCCTCGTCAAGAGGCGAAATACATCGGCAAACTCGAGAAGCTCCCGTCAGGAGTACTGTGACAGTCTTTATATCGACAGATAATGGCGTATCGCTTCAGGTGACCTGGCTAGAGGAAGTTTGAAAATGTGACTGTGGTAAAACGGGGAGCAACTGACAGGAGTAACTATGACTCTCTTAAGGTAGCCAAATGCGTGGTCAACAGGCGAAATACATCGGCAAACTCAAGAAGCTCTCGTCAGGAGTGCTGTGAAAGTCTATAGGTTGACAGATAATGGCGTATCGCTTCAGGGGAACTGCTAGAGGAAGCTTGAAATTGTGACTGTGGTAAAACGGGGAGCAACTGACAGGAGTAACTATGACTCTCTTAAGGTAGCCAAATGCGTGGTCAACAGGCGAAATACATCGGCAAACTCGAGAAGCTCCCGTCAGGAGTGCTGTGAAAGTCTATAGGTTGACAGATAATGGCGTATCGCTTCAGGTGAACTGGCCAGAGTAAGCTTGTAGATGTGACTGTTGTAAAACGGGGAGTAACTGACAGGAGTAACTATGACTCTCTTAAGGTAGCCAAATGCCTCGTCAAGAGGCGAAATACATCGGCAAACTCGAGAAGCTCCCGGCAGGAGTACTGTGACAGTCTTTATGTCGACAGATAATGGCGTATCGCTTCAGGTGACCTGGCTAGAGGAAGTTTGAAACTGTGACTGTGGTAAAACGGGGAGCAACTGACAGGAGTAACTATGACTCTCTTAAGGTATCCAAATGCCTCCTCAACAGGCGAAATACATCGGCAAACTCGAGAAGCTGCCGGCAGGAGTACTGTGAAAGACATTAGGTTGACAAACAATGGCCTATCGCGTCAGGTGAACTGGCTGGAGGAAGCTTGAAAATGTGACTGTGGAAAAACGGGGAGCAACTGACAGGAGTAACTATGACTCTCTTAAGGTAGCCAAATGCCTCGTCAACCGGAGAAATACATCGACAAACTCGAGAAGCTCCCATCAGGAGTGCTGTGAAAGTCTTTATGTTGACAGATATTGGCGTATCACCTCTGGTAAACTGGCCAGAGTAAGCTTGTAGATGTGGCTGTTGTAAAACGGGGAGTAACTGACAGGAGTAACTATGACTCTTTTAAGGTAGCCAAATGCCTCCTCAACAGGCGAAATACATCGGCAAACTCGAGAAGCTCCCGGCAGGAGTACTGTGAAAGACATTAGATTGACAGACAATGGCGTATCGCGTCAGGTGAACTGGCTAGAGGAAGCTTGAAAATGTGACTGTGGTATAACGGGGAGCAAGTGACAGGAGTAACTATGACTCTCTTAAGGTAGCCAAATGCCTCGTCAACCGGAGAAATACCTCGGCAAACTCGAGAAGCTCCCATCAGGAGTGCTGTGAAAGTCTATAGGTTGACAGATAATGGCGTATCGCTTCAGGTGATCTGGCTAGAGGAAGCTTGAAAATGTGACTGTGGAAAAACGGGGAGCAGCTGACAGGAGTAACTATGACTCTCTTAAGGTAGCCAAATGCCTCGTCAGGAGGCGAAATACATCGGCAAACTCGAGAAGCTCCCGGCAGGAGTACTGTGAAAGACATTAGATTGACAGACAATGGCGTATCGCGTCAGGTGAACTGGCTAGAGGAAGCTTGAAAATGTGACTGTGGTATAACGGGGAGCAAGTGACAGGAGTAACTATGACTCTCTTAAGGTAGCCAAATGCCTCGTCAACCGGAGAAATACCTCGGCAAACTCGAGAAGCTCCCATCAGGAGTGCTGTGAAAGTCTTTAGGTTGGCAGATAATGGCGTATCGCTTCAGGGGAACTGGCCAGAGTAAGCTTGTAGATGTGACTGTGGTAAAACGGGGAGCAACTGACAGGAGTAACTATGACTCTCTTAAGGTAGCCAAATGCGTGGTCAACAGGCGAAATACATCGGCAAACTCAAGAAGCTCTCGTCAGGAGTGCTGTGAAAGTCTATAGGTTGACAGATAATGGCGTATCGCTTCAGGGGAACTGCTAGAGGAGGCTTGAAATTGTGACTGTGGTAAAACGGGGAGCAACTGACAGGAGTAACTATGACTCTCTTAAGGTAGCCAAATGCGTGGTCAACAGGCGAAATACATCGGCAAACTCGAGAAGCTCCCGTCAAGAGTGCTGTGAAAGTCTATAGGTTGACAGATAATGGCGTATCGCTTCAGGTGAACTGGCCAGAGTAAGCTTGTAGATGTGACTGTTGTAAAACGGGGAGTAACTGACAGGAGTAACTATGACTCTCTTAAGGTAGCCAAATGCCTCGTCAAGAGGCGAAATACATCGGCAAACTCGAGAAGTTCCCGGCAGGAGTACTGTGAAAGACATTAGGTTCACAGACAATGGCCTATCGCGTCAGGTGAACTGGCAAGAGGAAGCTTGAAAATGTGACTGTGGAAAAACGGGGAGCAGCTGACAGGAGTAACTATGACTCTCTTAAGGTAGCCAAATGCCTCGTCAGGAGGCGAAATACATCGGAAAACTCGAGAAGCTCCCATCAGGAGTGCTGTGAAAGTCTTTATGTTGACATATATTGGCGTATCGCCTCTGGTAAACTGGCCAGAGTAAGCTTGTAGATGTGGCTGTTGTAAAACGGGGAGTCACTGACAGGAGTAACTATGACTCTCTTAAGGTAGCCAAATGCCTCGTCAAGAGGCGAAATACATCGGCAAACTCGAGAAGCTCCCGGCAGGAGTACTGTGACAGTCTTTATGTCGACAGATAATGGCGTATCGCTTCAGGTGACCTGGCTAGAGGAAGTTTGAAAATGTGACTGTATTAAAACGGGGAGCAACTGACAGGAGTAACTATGACTCTCTTAAGGTATCCAAATGCCTCCTCAACAGGCGAAATACATCGGCAAACTCGAGAAGCTCCCGGCAGGAGTACTGTGGAAGACATTAGGTTGACAGACAATGGCGTATCGCGTTAGGTGAACTGGCTAGAGGAAGCTTGAAAATGTGACTGTGGTATAACGGGGAGCAACTGACAGGAGTAACTATGACTCTCTTAAGGTAGCCAAATGCCTCGTCAACCGGAGAAATACCTCGGCAAACTCGAGAAGCTCCCATCAGGAGTGCTGTGAAAGTCTTTAGGTTGGCAGATAATGGCGTATCGCTTCAGGGGAACTGCTAGAGGAAGCTTGAAATTGTGACTGTGGTAAAACGGGGAGCAACTGACAGGAGTAACTATGACTCTCTTAAGGTAGCCAAATGCGTGGTCAACAGGCGAAATACATCGGCAAACTCGAGAAGCTCCCGTCAGGAGTGCTGTGAAAGTCTATAGGTTGACAGATAATGGCGTATCGCTTCAGGTGAACTGGCCAGAGTAAGCTTGTAGATGTGACTGTTGTAAAACGGGGAGTAACTGACAGGAATAACTATGACTCTCTTAAGGTAGCCAAATGCCTCGTCAAGAGGCGAAATACATCGGCAAACTCGAGAAGCTCCCGGCAGGAGTACTGCGACAGTCTTTATGTCGACAGATAATGGCGTATCGCTTCAGGTGACCTGGCTAGAGGAAGTTTGAAACTGTGACTGTGGTAAAACGGGGAGCAACTGACAGGAGTAACTATGACTCTCTTAAGGTATCCAAATGCCTCCTCAACAGGCGAAATACATCGGCAAACTCGAGAAGCTGCCGGCAGGAGTACTGTGAAAGACATTAGGTTGACAAACAATGGCCTATCGCGTCAGGTGAACTGGCTGGAGGAAGCTTGAAAATGTGACTGTGGAAAAACGGGGAGCAACTGACAGGAGTAACTATGACTCTCTTAAGGTAGCCAAATGCCTCGTCAACCGGAGAAATACATCGACAAACTCGAGAAGCTCCCATCAGGAGTGCTGTGAAAGTCTTTATGTTGTCAGATATTGGCGTATCACCTCTGGTAAACTGGCCAGAGTAAGCTTGTAGATGTGGCTGTTGTAAAACGGGGAGTAACTGACAGGAGTAACTATGACTCTTTTAAGGTAGCCAAATGCCTCGTCAAGAGGCGAAATACATCGGCAAACTCGAGAAGCTCCCGTCAGGAGTACTGTGACAGTCTTTATATCGACAGATAATGGCGTATCGCTTCAGGTGACCTGGCTAGAGGAAGTTTGAAAATGTGACTGTGGTAAAACGGGGAGCAACTGACAGGAGTAACTATGACTCTCTTAAGGTATCCAAATGCCTCCTCAACAGGCGAAATACATCGGCAAACTCGAGAAGCTCCCGGCAGGAGTACTGTGAAAGACATTAGATTGACAGACAATGGCGTATCGCGTCAGGTGAACTGGCTAGAGGAAGCTTGAAAATGTGACTGTGGTATAACGGGGAGCAAGTGACAGGAGTAACTATGACTCTCTTAAGGTAGCCAAATGCCTCGTCAACCGGAGAAATACCTCGGCAAACTCGAGAAGCTCCCATCAGGAGTGCTGTGAAAGTCTATAGGTTGACAGATAATGGCGTATCGCTTCAGGTGATCTGGCTAGAGGAAGCTTGAAAATGTGACTGTGGAAAAACGGGGAGCAGCTGACAGGAGTAACTATGACTCTCTTAAGGTAGCCAAATGCCTCGTCAGGAGGCGAAATACATCGGCAAACTCGAGAAGTTCCCGGCAGGAGTACTGTGAAAGACATTAGGTTGACAGACAATGGCGTATCGCGTTAGGTGAACTGGCTAGAGGAAGCTTGAAAATGTGACTGTGGTATAACGGGGAGCAACTGACAGGAGTAACTATGACTCTCTTAAGGTAGCCAAATGCCTCGTCAACCGGAGAAATACCTCGGCAAACTCGAGAAGCTCCCATCAGGAGTGCTGTGAAAGTCTTTAGGTTGGCAGATAATGGCGTATCGCTTCAGGGGAACTGGCCAGAGTAAGCTTGTAGATGTGACTGTGGTAAAACGGGGAGCAACTGACAGGAGTAACTATGACTCTCTTAAGGTAGCCAAATGCGTGGTCAACAGGCGAAATACATCGGCAAACTCGAGAAGCTCCCGTCAGGAGTGCTGTGAAAGTCTATAGGTTGACAGATAATGGCGTATCGCTTCAGGTGAACTGGCCAGAGTAAGCTTGTAGATGTGACTGTTGTAAAACGGGGAGTAACTGACAGGAGTAACTATGACTCTCTTAAGGTAGCCAAATGCCTCGTCAAGAGGCGAAATACATCGGCAAACTCGAGAAGCTCCCGGCAGGAGTACTGTGAAAGACATTAGATTGACAGACAATGGCGTATCGCGTCAGGTGAACTGGCTAGAGGAAGCTTGAAAATGTGACTGTGGTATAACGGGGAGCAAGTGACAGGAGTAACTATGACTCTCTTAAGGTAGCCAAATGCCTCGTCAACCGGAGAAATACCTCGGCAAACTCGAGAAGCTCCCATCAGGAGTGCTGTGAAAGTCTATAGGTTGACAGATAATGGCGTATCGCTTCAGGTGATCTGGCTAGAGGAAGCTTGAAAATGTGACTGTGGAAAAACGGGGAGCAGCTGACAGGAGTAACTATGACTCTCTTAAGGTAGCCAAATGCCTCGTCAGGAGGCGAAATACATCGGCAAACTCGAGAAGTTCCCGGCAGGAGTACTGTGAAAGACATTAGGTTGACAGACAATGGCGTATCGCGTTAGGTGAACTGGCTAGAGGAAGCTTGAAAATGTGACTGTGGTATAACGGGGAGCAACTGACAGGAGTAACTATGACTCTCTTAAGGTAGCCAAATGCCTCGTCAACCGGAGAAATACCTCGGCAAACTCGAGAAGCTCCCATCAGGAGTGCTGTGAAAGTCTTTAGGTTGGCAGATAATGGCGTATCGCTTCAGGGGAACTGGCCAGAGTAAGCTTGTAGATGTGACTGTGGTAAAACGGGGAGCAACTGACAGGAGTAACTATGACTCTCTTAAGGTAGCCAAATGCGTGGTCAACAGGCGAAATACATCGGCAAACTCGAGAAGCTCCCGTCAGGAGTGCTGTGAAAGTCTATAGGTTGACAGATAATGGCGTATCGCTTCAGGTGAACTGGTCAGAGTAAGCTTGTAGATGTGACTGTTGTAAAACGGGGAGTAACTGACAGGAGTAACTATGACTCTCTTAAGGTAGCCAAATGCCTCGTCAAGAGGCGAAATACATCGGCAAACTCGAGAAGCTCCCGGCAGGAGTACTGCGACAGTCTTTATGTCGACAGATAATGGCGTATCGCTTCAGGTGACCTGGCTAGAGGAAGTTTGAAACTGTGACTGTGGTAAAACGGGGAGCAACTGACAGGAGTAACTATGACTCTCTTAAGGTATCCAAATGCCTCCTCAACAGGCGAAATACATCGGCAAACTCGAGAAGCTGCCGGCAGGAGTACTGTGAAAGACATTAGGTTGACAAACAATGGCCTATCGCGTCAGGTGAACTGGCTGGAGGAAGCTTGAAAATGTGACTGTGGAAAAACGGGGAGCAACTGACAGGAGTAACTATGACTCTCTTAAGGTAGCCAAATGCCTCGTCAACCGGAGAAATACATCGACAAACTCGAGAAGCTCCCATCAGGAGTGCTGTGAAAGTCTTTATGTTGTCAGATATTGGCGTATCACCTCTGGTAAACTGGCCAGAGTAAGCTTGTAGATGTGGCTGTTGTAAAACGGGGAGTAACTGACAGGAGTAACTATGACTCTTTTAAGGTAGCCAAATGCCTCGTCAAGAGGCGAAATACATCGGCAAACTCGAGAAGCTCCCGTCAGGAGTACTGTGACAGTCTTTATATCGACAGATAATGGCGTATCGCTTCAGGTGACCTGGCTAGAGGAAGTTTGAAAATGTGACTGTGGTAAAACGGGGAGCAACTGACAGGAGTAACTATGACTCTCTTAAGGTATCCAAATGCCTCCTCAACAGGCGAAATACATCGGCAAACTCGAGAAGCTCCCGGCAGGAGTACTGTGAAAGACATTAGATTGACAGACAATGGCGTATCGCGTCAGGTGAACTGGCTAGAGGAAGCTTGAAAATGTGACTGTGGTATAACGGGGAGCAAGTGACAGGAGTAACTATGACTCTCTTAAGGTAGCCAAATGCCTCGTCAACCGGAGAAATACCTCGGCAAACTCGAGAAGCTCCCATCAGGAGTGCTGTGAAAGTCTATAGGTTGACAGATAATGGCGTATCGCTTCAGGTGATCTGGCTAGAGGAAGCTTGAAAATGTGACTGTGGAAAAACGGGGAGCAGCTGACAGGAGTAACTATGACTCTCTTAAGGTAGCCAAATGCCTCGTCAGGAGGCGAAATACATCGGCAAACTCGAGAAGTTCCCGGCAGGAGTACTGTGAAAGACATTAGGTTGACAGACAATGGCGTATTGCGTTAGGTGAACTGGCTAGAGGAAGCTTGAAAATGTGACTGTGGTATAACGGGGAGCAACTGACAGGAGTAACTATGACTCTCTTAAGGTAGCCAAATGCCTCGTCAACCGGAGAAATACCTCGGCAAACTCGAGAAGCTCCCATCAGGAGTGCTGTGAAAGTCTTTAGGTTGGCAGATAATGGCGTATCGCTTCAGGGGAACTGGCCAGAGTAAGCTTGTAGATGTGACTGTGGTAAAACGGGGAGCAACTGACAGGAGTAACTATGACTCTCTTAAGGTAGCCAAATGCGTGGTCAACAGGCGAAATACATCGGCAAACTCGAGAAGCTCCCGTCAGGAGTGCTGTGAAAGTCTATAGGTTGACAGATAATGGCGTATCGCTTCAGGTGAACTGGCCAGAGTAAGCTTGTAGATGTGACTGTTGTAAAACGGGGAGTAACTGACAGGAGTAACTATGACTCTCTTAAGGTAGCCAAATGCCTCGTCAAGAGGCGAAATACATCGGCAAACTCGAGAAGTTCCCGGCAGGAGTACTGTGAAAGACATTAGGTTGACAGACAATGGCCTATCGCGTCAGGTGAACTGGCTAGAGGAATCTTGAAAATGTGACTGTGGAAAAACGGGGAGCAGCTGACAGGAGTAACTTTGACTCTCTTAAGGTAGCCAAATGGCTCGTCAACCGGAGAAATACATCGGAAAACTCGAGAAGCTCCCATCAGGAGTGCTGTGAAAGTCTTTATGTTGACATATATTGGCGTATCGCCTCTGGTAAACTGGCCAGAGTAAGCTTGTAGATGTGGCTGTTGTAAAACGGGGAGTCACTGACAGGAGTAACTATGACTCTCTTAAGGTAGCCAAATGCCTCGTCAAGAGGCGAAATACATCGGCAAACTCGAGAAGCTCCCGGCAGGAGTACTGTGACAGTCTTTATGTCGACAGATAATGGCGTATCGCTTCAGGTGACCTGGCTAGAGGAAGTTTGAAAATGTGACTGTATTAAAACGGGGAGCAACTGACAGGAGTAACTATGACTCTCTTAAGGTATCCAAATGCCTCCTCAACAGGCGAAATACATCGGCAAACTCGAGAAGCTCCCGGCAGGAGTACTGTGGAAGACATTAGGTTGACAGACAATGGCGTATCGCGTTAGGTGAACTGGCTAGAGGAAGCTTGAAAATGTGACTGTGGTATAACGGGGAGCAACTGACAGGAGTAACTATGACTCTCTTAAGGTAGCCAAATGCCTCGTCAACCGGAGAAATACCTCGGCAAACTCGAGAAGCTCCCATCAGGAGTGCTGTGAAAGTCTTTAGGTTGGCAGATAATGGCGTATCGCTTCAGGTGAACTGGCTAGAGGAAGCTTGTAGATGTGACTGTTGTAAAACGGGGAGTAACTGACAGGAGTAACTATGACTCTCTTAAGGTAGCCAAATGCCTCGTCAAGAGGCGAAATACATCGGCAAACTCGAGAAGCTCCCGGCAGGAGTACTGCGACAGTCTTTATGTCGACAGATAATGGCGTATCGCTTCAGGTGACCTGGCTAGAGGAAGTTTGAAACTGTGACTGTGGTAAAACGGGGAGCAACTGACAGGAGTAACTATGACTCTCTTAAGGTATCCAAATGCCTCCTCAACAGGCGAAATACATCGGCAAACTCGAGAAGCTGCCGGCAGGAGTACTGTGAAAGACATTAGGTTGACAAACAATGGCCTATCGCGTCAGGTGAACTGGCTGGAGGAAGCTTGAAAATGTGACTGTGGAAAAACGGGGAGCAACTGACAGGAGTAACTATGACTCTCTTAAGGTAGCCAAATGCCTCGTCAACCGGAGAAATACATCGATAAACTCGAGAAGCTCCCATCAGGAGTGCTGTGAAAGTCTTTATGTTGACAGATATTGGCGTATCACCTCTGGTAAACTGGCCAGAGTAAGCTTGTAGATGTGGCTGTTGTAAAACGGGGAGTAACTGACAGGAGTAACTATGACTCTTTTAAGGTAGCCAAATGCCTCGTCAAGAGGCGAAATACATCGGCAAACTCGAGAAGCTCCCGTCAGGAGTACTGTGACAGTCTTTATATCGACAGATAATGGCGTATCGCTTCAGGTGACCTGGCTAGAGGAAGTTTGAAAATGTGACTGTGGTAAAACGGGGAGCAACTGACAGGAGTAACTATGACTCTCTTAAGGTAGCCAAATGCGTGGTCAACAGGCGAAATACATCGGCAAACTCGAGAAGCTCCCATCAGGAGTGCTGTGAAAGTCTATAGGTTGACAGATAATGGCGTATCGCTTCAGGTGATCTGGCTAGAGGAAGCTTGAAAATGTGACTGTGGTTAAACGGGGAGCAGCTGACAGGAGTAACTATGACTCTCTTAAGGTAGCCAAATGCCTCGTCAGGAGGCGAAATACATCGGCAAACTCGAGAAGTTCCCGGCAGGAGTACTGTGAAAGACATTAGATTGACAGACAATGGCGTATCGCGTCAGGTGAACTGGCTAGAGGAAGCTTGAAAATGTGACTGTGGTATAACGGGGAGCAAGTGACAGGAGTAACTATGACTCTCTTAAGGTAGCCAAATGCCTCGTCAACCGGAGAAATACCTCGGCAAACTCGAGAAGCTCCCATCAGGAGTGCTGTGAAAGTCTATAGGTTGACAGATAATGGCGTATCGCTTCAGGTGAACTGGCCAGAGTAAGCTTGTAGATGTGACTGTTGTAAAACGGGGAGTAACTGACAGGAGTAACTATGACTCTCTTAAGGTAGCCAAATGCCTCGTCAAGAGGCGAAATACATCGGCAAACTCGAGAAGTTCCCGGCAGGAGTACTGTGAAAGACATTAGGTTGACAGACAATGGCCTATCGCGTCAGGTGAACTGGCTAGAGGAATCTTGAAAATGTGACTGTGGAAAAACGGGGAGCAGCTGACAGGAGTAACTTTGACTCTCTTAAGGTAGCCAAATGGCTCGTCAACCGGAGAAATACATCGGAAAACTCGAGAAGCTCCCATCAGGAGTGCTGTGAAAGTCTTTATGTTGACATATATTGGCGTATCGCCTCTGGTAAACTGGCCAGAGTAAGCTTGTAGATGTGGCTGTTGTAAAACGGGGAGTCACTGACAGGAGTAACTATGACTCTCTTAAGGTAGCCAAATGCCTCGTCAAGAGGCGAAATACATCGGCAAACTCGAGAAGCTCCCGGCAGGAGTACTGTGACAGTCTTTATGTCGACAGATAATGGCGTATCGCTTCAGGTGACCTGGCTAGAGGAAGTTTGAAAATGTGACTGTATTAAAACGGGGAGCAACTGACAGGAGTAACTATGACTCTCTTAAGGTATCCAAATGCCTCCTCAACAGGCGAAATACATCGGCAAACTCGAGAAGCTCCCGGCAGGAGTACTGTGGAAGACATTAGGTTGACAGACAATGGCGTATCGCGTTAGGTGAACTGGCTAGAGGAGGCTTGAAAATGTGACTGTGGTATAACGGGGAGCAACTGACAGGAGTAACTATGACTCTCTTAAGGTAGCCAAATGCCTCGTCAACCGGAGAAATACCTCGGCAAACTCGAGAAGCTCCCATCAGGAGTGCTGTGAAAGTCTTTAGGTTGGCAGATAATGGCGTATCGCTTCAGGTGAACTGGCTAGAGGAAGCTTGTAGATGTGACTGTTGTAAAACGGGGAGTAACTGACAGGAGTAACTATGACTCTCTTAAGGTAGCCAAATGCCTCGTCAAGAGGCGAAATACATCGGCAAACTCGAGAAGCTCCCGGCAGGAGTACTGCGACAGTCTTTATGTCGACAGATAATGGCGTATCGCTTCAGGTGACCTGGCTAGAGGAAGTTTGAAACTGTGACTGTGGTAAAACGGGGAGCAACTGACAGGAGTAACTATGACTCTCTTAAGGTATCCAAATGCCTCCTCAACAGGCGAAATACATCGGCAAACTCGAGAAGCTGCCGGCAGGAGTACTGTGAAAGACATTAGGTTGACAAACAATGGCCTATCGCGTCAGGTGAACTGGCTGGAGGAAGCTTGAAAATGTGACTGTGGAAAAACGGGGAGCAACTGACAGGAGTAACTATGACTCTCTTAAGGTAGCCAAATGCCTCGTCAACCGGAGAAATACATCGATAAACTCGAGAAGCTCCCATCAGGAGTGCTGTGAAAGTCTTTATGTTGACAGATATTGGCGTATCACCTCTGGTAAACTGGCCAGAGTAAGCTTGTAGATGTGGCTGTTGTAAAACGGGGAGTAACTGACAGGAGTAACTATGACTCTTTTAAGGTAGCCAAATGCCTCGTCAAGAGGCGAAATACATCGGCAAACTCGAGAAGCTCCCGTCAGGAGTACTGTGACAGTCTTTATATCGACAGATAATGGCGTATCGCTTCAGGTGACCTGGCTAGAGGAAGTTTGAAAATGTGACTGTGGTAAAACGGGGAGCAACTGACAGGAGTAACTATGACTCTCTTAAGGTAGCCAAATGCGTGGTCAACAGGCGAAATACATCGGCAAACTCGAGAAGCTCCCATCAGGAGTGCTGTGAAAGTCTATAGGTTGACAGATAATGGCGTATCGCTTCAGGTGATCTGGCTAGAGGAAGCTTGAAAATGTGACTGTGGAAAAACGGGGAGCAGCTGACAGGAGTAACTATGACTCTCTTAAGGTAGCCAAATGCCTCGTCAGGAGGCGAAATACATCGGCAAACTCGAGAAGTTCCCGGCAGGAGTACTGTGAAAGACATTAGATTGACAGACAATGGCGTATCGCGTCAGGTGAACTGGCTAGAGGAAGCTTGAAAATGTGACTGTGGTATAACGGGGAGCAAGTGACAGGAGTAACTATGACTCTCTTAAGGTAGCCAAATGCCTCGTCAACCGGAGAAATACCTCGGCAAACTCGAGAAGCTCCCATCAGGAGTGCTGTGAAAGTCTATAGGTTGACAGATAATGGCGTATCGCTTCAGGTGATCTGGCTAGAGGAAGCTTGAAAATGTGACTGTGGAAAAACGGGGAGCAGCTGACAGGAGTAACTATGACTCTCTTAAGGTAGCCAAATGCCTCGTCAGGAGGCGAAATACATCGGCAAACTCGAGAAGTTCCCGGCAGGAGTACTGTGAAAGACATTAGGTTGACAGACAATGGCGTATCGCGTTAGGTGAACTGGCTAGAGGAAGCTTGAAAATGTGACTGTGGTATAACGGGGAGCAACTGACAGGAGTAACTATGACTCTCTTAAGGTAGCCAAATGCCTCGTCAACCGGAGAAATACCTCGGCAAACTCGAGAAGCTCCCATCAGGAGTGCTGTGAAAGTCTTTAGGTTGGCAGATAATGGCGTATCGCTTCAGGGGAACTGGCCAGAGTAAGCTTGTAGATGTGACTGTGGTAAAACGGGGAGCAACTGACAGGAGTAACTATGACTCTCTTAAGGTAGCCAAATGCGTGGTCAACAGGCGAAATACATCGGCAAACTCGAGAAGCTCCCGTCAGGAGTGCTGTGAAAGTCTATAGGTTGACAGATAATGGCGTATCGCTTCAGGTGAACTGGCCAGAGTAAGCTTGTAGATGTGACTGTTGTAAAACGGGGAGTAACTGACAGGAGTAACTATGACTCTCTTAAGGTAGCCAAATGCCTCGTCAAGAGGCGAAATACATCGGCAAACTCGAGAAGTTCCCGGCAGGAGTACTGTGAAAGACATTAGGTTGACAGACAATGGCCTATCGCGTCAGGTGAACTGGCTAGAGGAAGCTTGAAAATGTGACTGTGGAAAAACGGGGAGCAGCTGACAGGAGTAACTTTGACTCTCTTAAGGTAGCCGAATGGCTCGTCAACCGGAGAAATACATCGGAAAACTCGAGAAGCTCCCATCAGGAGTGCTGTGAAAGTCTTTATGTTGACATATATTGGCGTATCGCCTCTGGTAAACTGGCCAGAGTAAGCTTGTAGATGTGGCTGTTGTAAAACGGGGAGTCACTGACAGGAGTAACTATGACTCTCTTAAGGTAGCCAAATGCCTCGTCAAGAGGCGAAATACATCGGCAAACTCGAGAAGCTCCCGGCAGGAGTACTGTGACAGTCTTTATGTCGACAGATAATGGCGTATCGCTTCAGGTGACCTGGCTAGAGGAAGTTTGAAAATGTGACTGTATTAAAACGGGGAGCAACTGACAGGAGTAACTATGACTCTCTTAAGGTATCCAAATGCCTCCTCAACAGGCGAAATACATCGGCAAACTCGAGAAGCTCCCGGCAGGAGTACTGTGGAAGACATTAGGTTGACAGACAATGGCGTATCGCGTTAGGTGAACTGGCTAGAGGAAGCTTGAAAATGTGACTGTGGTATAACGGGGAGCAACTGACAGGAGTAACTATGACTCTCTTAAGGTAGCCAAATGCCTCGTCAACCGGAGAAATACCTCGGCAAACTCGAGAAGCTCCCATCAGGAGTGCTGTGAAAGTCTTTAGGTTGGCAGATAATGGCGTATCGCTTCAGGGGAACTGGCTAGAGGAAGCTTGAAATTGTGACTGTGGTAAAACGGGGAGCAACTGACAGGAGTAACTATGACTCTCTTAAGGTAGCCAAATGCGTGGTCAACAGGCGAAAAACATCGGCAAACTCAAGAAGCTCTCGTCAGGAGTGCTGTGAAAGTCTATAGGTTGACAGATAATGGCGTATCGCTTCAGGGGAACTGCTAGAGGAAGCTTGAAATTGTGACTGTGGTAAAACGGGGAGCAACTGACAGGAGTAACTATGACTCTCTTAAGGTATCCAAATGCCTCCTCAACAGGCGAAATACATCGGCAAACTCGAGAAGCTGCCGGCAGGAGTACTGTGAAAGACATTAGGTTGACAAACAATGGCCTATCGCGTCAGGTGAACTGGCTGGAGGAAGCTTGAAAATGTGACTGTGGAAAAACGGGGAGCAACTGACAGGAGTAACTATGACTCTCTTAAGGTATCCAAATGCCTCCTCAACAGGCGAAATACATCGGCAAACTCGAGAAGCTGCCGGCAGGAGTACTGTGAAAGACATTAGGTTGACAAACAATGGCCTATCGCGTCAGGTGAACTGGCTGGAGGAAGCTTGAAAATGTGACTGTGGAAAAACGGGGAGCAACTGACAGGAGTAACTATGACTCTCTTAAGGTAGCCAAATGCCTCGTCAACCGGAGAAATACATCGATAAACTCGAGAAGCTCCCATCAGGAGTGCTGTGAAAGTCTTTATGTTGACAGATATTGGCGTATCACCTCTGGTAAACTGGCCAGAGTAAGCTTGTAGATGTGGCTGTTGTAAAACGGGGAGTAACTGACAGGAGTAACTATGACTCTTTTAAGGTAGCCAAATGCCTCGTCAAGAGGCGAAATACATCGGCAAACTCGAGAAGCTCCCGTCAGGAGTACTGTGACAGTCTTTATATCGACAGATAATGGCGTATCGCTTCAGGTGACCTGGCTAGAGGAAGTTTGAAAATGTGACTGTGGTAAAACGGGGAGCAACTGACAGGAGTAACTATGACTCTCTTAAGGTATCCAAATGCCTCCTCAACAGGCGAAATACCTCGGCAAACTCGAGAAGCTCCCATCAGGAGTGCTGGAAAGTCTATAGGTTGACAGATAATGGCGTATCGCTTCAGGTGATCTGGCTAGAGGAAGCTTGAAAATGTGACTGTGGAAAAACGGGGAGCAGCTGACAGGAGTAACTATGACTCTCTTAAGGTAGCCAAATGCCTCGTCAGGAGGCGAAATACATCGGCAAACTCGAGAAGTTCCCGGCAGGAGTACTGTGAAAGACATTAGGTTGACAGACAATGGCGTATCGCGTTAGGTGAACTGGATAGAGGAAGCTTGAAAATGTGACTGTGGTATAACGGGGAGCAACTGACAGGAGTAACTATGACTCTCTTAAGGTAGCCAAATGCCTCGTCAACCGGAGAAATACCTCGGCAAACTCGAGAAGCTCCCATCAGGAGTGCTGTGAAAGTCTTTAGGTTGGCAGATAATGGCGTATCGCTTCAGGGGAACTGGCCAGAGTAAGCTTGTAGATGTGACTGTGGTAAAACGGGGAGCAACTGACAGGAGTAACTATGACTCTCTTAAGGTAGCCAAATGCGTGGTCAACAGGCGAAATACATCGGCAAACTCAAGAAGCTCTCGTCAGGAGTGCTGTGAAAGTCTATAGGTTAACAGATAATGGCGTATCGCTTCAGGGGAACTGCTAGAGGAAGCTTGAAATTGTGACTGTGGTAAAACGGGGAGCAACTGACAGGAGTAACTATGACTCTCTTAAGGTAGCCAAATGCGTGGTCAACAGGCGAAATACATCGGCAAACTCGAGAAGCTCCCGTCAGGAGTGCTGTGAAAGTCTATAGGTTGACAGATAATGGCGTATCGCTTCAGGTGAACTGGCCAGAGTAAGCTTGTAGATGTGACTGTTGTAAAACGGGGAGTAACTGACAGGAGTAACTATGACTCTCTTAAGGTAGCCAAATGGCTCGTCAAGAGGCGAAATACATCGGCAAACTCGTGAAGTTCCCGGCAGGAGTACTGTGAAAGACATTAGGTTGACAGACAATGGCCTATCGCGTCAGGTGAACTGGCTAGAGGAAGCTTGAAAATGTGACTGTGGAAAAACGGGGAGCAGCTGACAGGAGTAACTTTGACTCTCTTAAGGTAGCCAAATGGCTCGTCAACCGGAGAAATACATCGGAAAACTCGAGAAGCTCCCATCAGGAGTGCTGTGAAAGTCTTTATGTTGACATATATTGGCGTATCGCCTCTGGTAAACTGGCCAGAGTAAGCTTGTAGATGTGGCTCTTGTAAAACGGGGAGTCACTGACAGGAGTAACTATGACTCTCTTAAGGTAGCCAAATGCCTCGTCAGGAGGCGAAATACATCGGAAAACTCGAGAAGCTCCCATCAGGAGTGCTGTGAAAGTCTTTATGTTGACAGATATGGGCGTATCGCCTCTGGTAAACTGGCCAGAGTAAGCTTGTAGATGTGGCTGTTGTAAAAAAGGGAGTCACTGACAGGAGTAACTATGACTCTCTTAAGGTAGCCAAATGCCTCGTCAAGAGGCGAAATACATCGGCAAACTCGAGAAGCTCCCGGCAGGAGTACTGTGACAGTCTTTATGTCGACAGATAATGGCGTATCGCTTCAGGTGACCTGGCTAGAGGAAGTTTGAAAATGTGACTGTATTAAAACGGGGAGCAACTGACAGGAGTAACTATGACTCTCTTAAGTTATCCAAATGCCTCCTCAACAGGCCAAATACATCGGCAAACTCGAGAAGCTCCCGGCAGGAGTACTGTGGAAGACATTAGGTTGACAGACAATGGCGTATCGCGTTAGGTGAACTGGCTAGAGGAAGCTTGAAAATGTGACTGTGGTATAACGGGGAGCAACTGACAGGAGTAACTATGACTCTCTTAAGGTAGCCAAATGCCTCGTCAACCGGAGAAATACCTCGGCAAACTCGAGAAGCTCCCATCAGGAGTGCTGTGAAAGTCTTTAGGTTGGCAGATAATGGCGTATCGCTTCAGGGGAACTGGCTAGAGGAAGCTTGAAATTGTGACTGTGGTAAAACGGGGAGCAACTGACAGGAGTAACTATGACTCTCTTAAGGTAGCCAAATGCGTGGTCAACATTCGAAATACATCGGCAAACTCAAGAAGCTCTCGTCAGGAGTGCTGTGAAAGTCTATAGGTTGACAGATAATGGCGTATCGCTTCAGGGGAACTGCTAGAGGAAGCTTGAAAATGTGACTGTGGAAAAACGGGGAGCAACTGACAGGAGTAACTATGACTCTCTTAAGGTAGCCAAATGCCTCGTCAACAGGAGAAATACATCGACAAACTCGAGAAGCTCCCATCAGGAGTGCTGTGAAAGTCTTTATGTTGACAGATTTTGGCGTATCGCCTCTGGTAAACTGGCCAGAGTAAGCTTGTAGATGTGGCTGTTGTAAAACGGGGAGTAACTGACAGGAGTAACTATGACTCTTTTAAGGTAGCCAAATGCCTCGTCAAGCGGCGAAATACATCGGCAAACTCCAGAAGCTCCCGTCAGGAGTACTGTGACAGTCTTTATATCGACAGATAATGGCGTATCGCTTCAGGTGACCTGGCTAGAGGAAGTTTGAAAATGTGACTGTGGTAAAACGGGGAGCAACTGACAGGAGTAACTATGACTCTCTTAAGGTATCCAAATGCCTCCTCAACAGGCGAAATACATCGGCAAACTCGAGAAGCTCCCGGCAGGAGTACTGTGAAAGACATTAGATTGACAGACAATGGCGTATCGCGTCAGGTGAACTGGCTAGAGGAAGCTTGAAAATGTGACTGTGGTATAACGGGGAGCAACTGACAGGAGTAACTACGACTCTCTTAAGGTATCCAAATGCCTCCTCAACAGGCGAAATACATCGGCAAACTCGAGAAGCTCCCGGCAGGAGTACTGTGGAAGACATTAGGTTGACAGACAATGGCGTATCGCGTTAGGTGAACTGGCTAGAGGAAGCTTGAAAATGTGACTGTGGTATAGCGGGGAGCAACTGACAGGAGTAACTATGACTCTCTTAAGGTAGCCAAATGCCTCGTCAACCGGAGAAATACCTCGGCAAACTCGAGAAGCTCCCATCAGGAGTGCTGTGAAAGTCTTTAGGTTGGCAGATAATGGCGTATCGCTTCAGGGGAACTGCTAGAGGAAGCTTGAAATTGTGACTGTGGTAAAACGGGGAGCAACTGACAGGAGTAACTATGACTCTCTTAAGGTAGCCAAATGCGTGGTCAACAGGCGAAATACATCGGCAAACTCGATAAGCTCCCGTCAGGAGTGCTGTGAAAGTCTATAGGTTGACAGATAATGGCGTATCGCTTCAGGTGACCTGGCTAGAGGAAGTTTGAAACTGTGACTGTAGTAAAACGGGGAGCAACTGACAGGAGTAACTATGACTCTCTTAAGGTATCCAAATGCCTCCTCAACAGGCGAAATACATCGGCAAACTCGAGAAGCTGCCGGCAGGAGTACTGTGAAAGACATTAGGTTGACAAACAATGGCCTATCGCGTCAGGTGAACTGGCTAGAGGAAGCTTGAAAATGTGACTGTGGAAACACGGGGAGCAACTGACAGGAGTAACTATGACTCTCTTAAGGTAGCCAAATGCCTCGTCAACCGGAGAAATACATCGACAAACTCGAGAAGCTCCCATCAGGAGTGCTGTGAAAGTCTTTATGTTGACAGATATTGGCGTATCGCCTCTGGTAAACTGGCCAGAGTAAGCTTGTAGATGTGGCTGTTGTAAAACGGGGAGTAACTGACAGGAGTAACTATGACTCTTTTAAGGTAGCCAAATGCCTCGTCAAGAGGCGAAATACATCGGCAAACTCGAGAAGCTCCCGACAGGAGTACTGTGACAGTCTTTATATCGACAGATAATGGCGTATCGCTTCAGGTGACCTGGCTAGAGGAAGTTTGAAAATGTGACTGTGGTAAAACGGGGAGCAACTGACAGGAGTAACTATGACTCTCTTAAGGTATCCAAATGCCTCCTCAACAGGCGAAATACATCGGCAAACTCGAGAAGCTCCCGGCAGGAGTACTGTGAAAGACATTAGATTGACAGACAATGGCGTATCGCGTCAGGTGAACTGGCTAGAGGAAGCTTGAAAATGTGACTGTGGTATAACGGGGAGCAACTGACAGGAGTAACTATGACTCTCTTAAGGTAGCCAAATGCCTCGTCAACCGGAGAAATACCTCGGCAAACTCGAGAAGCTCCCATCAGGAGTGCTGTGAAAGTCTATAGGTTGACAGATAATGGCGTATCGCTTCAGGTGATCTGGCTAGAGGAAGCTTGAAAATGTGACTGTGGAAAAACGGGGAGCAGCTGACAGGAGTAACTATGACTCTCTTAAGGTAGCCAAATGCCTCGTCAGGAGGCGAAATACATCGGCAAACTCGCGAAGTTCCCGGCAGGAGTACTGTGAAAGACATTAGGTTGACAGACAATGGCCTATCGCGTCAGGTGAACTGGCTAGAGGAAGCTTGAAAATGTGACTGTGGAAAAACGGGGAGCAGCTGACAGGAGTAACTATGACTCTCTTAAGGTAGCCAAATGCCTCGTCAGGAGGCGAAATACATCGGCAAACTCGAGAAGTTCCCGGCAGGAGTACTGTGAAAGACATTAGGTTGACAGACAATGGCCTATCGCGTCAGGTGAACTGGCTAGAGGAAGCTTGAAAATGTGACTGTGGAAAAACGGGGAGCAGCTGACAGGAGTAACTATGACTCTCTTAAGGTAGCCAAATGGCTCGTCAACCGGAGAAATACATCGGAAAACTCGAGAAGCTCCCATCAGGAGTGCTGTGAAAGTCTTTATGTTGACATATATTGGCGTATCGCCTCTGGTAAACTGGCCAGAGTAAGCTTGTAGATGTGGCTGTTGTAAAACGGGGAGTCACTGACAGGAGTAACTATGACTCTCTTAAGGTAGCCAAATGCCTCGTCAAGAGGCGAAATACATAGGCAAACTCGCGAAGCTCCCGGCAGGAGTACTGTGACAGTCTTTATGTCGACAGATAATGGCGTATCGCTTCAGGTGACCTGGCTAGAGGAAGTTTGAAAATGTGACTGTATTAAAACGGGGAGCAACTGACAGGACTAACTATGACTCTCTTAAGGTATCCAAATGCCTCCTCAACAGGCGAAATACATCGGCAAACTCGAGAAGCTCCCGGCAGGAGTACTGTGAAAGACATTAGGTTGACAGACAATGGCGTATCGCGTTAGGTGAACTGGCTAGAAGAGGCTTGAAAATGTGACTGTGGTATAACGGGGAGCAACTGACAGGAGTAACTATGACTCTCTTAATATAGCCAAATGCCTCGTCAACCGGAGAAATACCTCGGCAAACTCGAGAAGCTCCCGTCAGGAGTGCTGTGAAAGTCTTTATGTTGGCAGATAATGGCGTATCGCTTCAGGGGAACTGGCTAGAGGAAGCTTGAAATTGTGACTGTGGTAAAACGGGGAGCAACTGACAGGAGTAACTATGACTCTCTTAAGGTAGCCAAATGCCTCGTCAGGAGGCGAAATACATCGGAAAAATCGAGAAGCTCCCATCAGGAGTGCTGTGAAAGTCTTTATGTTGACAGATATGGGCGTATCGCCTCTGGTAAACTGGCCAGAGTAAGCTTGTAGATGTGGCTGTTGTAAAACGGGGAGTCATTGACAGTAGTAACTATGACTCTCTTAAGGTAGCCAAATGCCTCGTCAAGAGGCGAAATACATCGGCAAACTCGAGAAGCTCCCGGCAGGAGTACTGTGACAGTCTTTATGTCGACAGATAATGGCGTATCGCTTCAGGTGACCTGGCTAGAGGAAGTTTGAAAATGTGACTGTATTAAAACGGGGAGCAACTGACAGGAGTAACTATGACTCTCTTAAGGTATCCAAATGCCTCCTCAACAGGCGAAATACATCGGCAAACTCGAGAAGCTCCCGGCAGGAGTACTGTGGAAGACATTAGGTTGACAGACAATGGCGTATCACGTTAGGTGAACTGGCTAGAGGAAGCTTGAAAATGTGACTGTGGTATAACGGGGAGCAACTGACAGGAGTAACTATGACTCTCTTAAGGTAGCCAAATGCCTCGTCAACCGGAGAAATACCTCGGCAAACTCGAGAAGCTCCCATCAGGAGTGCTGTGAAAGTCTTTAGGTTGGCAGATAATGGCGTATCGCTTCAGGGGAACTGCTAGAGGAAGCTTGAAATTGTGACTGTGGTAAAACGGGGAGCAACTGACAGGAGTAACTATGACTCTCTTAAGGTAGCCAAATGCGTGGTCAACAGGCGAAATACATCGGCAAACTCGAGAAGCTCCCGTCAGGAGTGCTGTGAAAGTCTATAGGTTGACAGATAATGGCGTATCGCTTCAGGTGACCTGGCTAGAGGAAGTTTGAAACTGTGACTGTAGTAAAACGGGGAGCAACTGACAGGAGTAACTATGACTCTCTTAAGGTATCCAAATGCCTCCTCAACAGGCGAAATACATCGGCAAACTCGAGAAGCTGCCGGCAGGAGTACTGTGAAAGACATTAGGTTGACAAACAATGGCCTATCGCGTCAGGTGAACTGGCTAGAGGAAGCTTGAAAATGTGACTGTGGAAACACGGGGAGCAACTGACAGGAGTAACTATGACTCTCTTAAGGTAGCCAAATGCCTCGTCAACCGGAGAAATACATCGACAAACTCGAGAAGCTCCCATCAGGAGTGCTGTGAAAGTCTTTATGTTGACAGATATTGGCGTATCGCCTCTGGTAAACTGGCCAGAGTAAGCTTGTAGATGTGGCTGTTGTAAAACGGGGAGTAACTGACAGGAGTAATTATGACTCTTTTAAGGTAGCCAAATGCCTCGTCAAGAGGCGAAATACATCGGCAAACTCGAGAAGCTCCCGACAGGAGTACTGTGACAGTCTTTATATCGACAGATAATGGCGTATCGCTTCAGGTGACCTGGCTAGAGGAAGTTTGAAAATGTGACTGTGGTAAAACGGGGAGCAACTGACAGGAGTAACTATGACTCTCTTAAGGTATCCAAATGCCTCCTCAACAGGCGAAATACATCGGCAAACTCGAGAAGCTCCCGGCAGGAGTACTGTGAAAGACATTAGATTGACAGACAATGGCGTATCGCGTCAGGTGAACTGGCTAGAGGAAGCTTGAAAATGTGACTGTGGTATAACGGGGAGCAACTGACAGGAGTAACTATGACTCTCTTAAGGTAGCCAAATGCCTCGTCAACCGGAGAAATACCTCGGCAAACTCGAGAAGCTCCCATCAGGAGTGCTGTGAAAGTCTATAGGTTGACAGATAATGGCGTATCGCTTCAGGTGATCTGGCTAGAGGAAGCTTGAAAATGTGACTGTGGAAAAACGGGGAGCAGCTGACAGGAGTAACTATGACTCTCTTAAGGTAGCCAAATGCCTCGTCAGGAGGCGAAATACATCGGCAAACTCGAGAAGTTCCCGGCAGGAGTACTGTGAAAGACATTAGGTTGACAGACAATGGCCTATCGCGTCAGGTGAACTGGCTAGAGGAAGCTTGAAAATGTGACTGTGGAAAAACGGGGAGCAGCTGACAGGAGTAACTATGACTCTCTTAAGGTAGCCAAATGGCTCGTCAACCGGAGAAATACATCGGAAAACTCGAGAAGCTCCCATCAGGAGTGCTGTGAAAGTCTTTATGTTGACATATATTGGCGTATCGCCTCTGGTAAACTGGCCAGAGTAAGCTTGTAGATGTGGCTGTTGTAAAACGGGGAGTCACTGACAGGAGTAACTATGACTCTCTTAAGGTAGCCAAATGCCTCGTCAAGAGGCGAAATACATAGGCAAACTCGCGAAGCTCCCGGCAGGAGTACTGTGACAGTCTTTATGTCGACAGATAATGGCGTATCGCTTCAGGTGACCTGGCTAGAGGAAGTTTGAAAATGTGACTGTATTAAAACGGGGAGCAACTGACAGGACTAACTATGACTCTCTTAAGGTATCCAAATGCCTCCTCAACAGGCGAAATACATCGGCAAACTCGAGAAGCTCCCGGCAGGAGTACTGTGAAAGACATTAGGTTGACAGACAATGGCGTATCGCGTTAGGTGAACTGGCTAGAAGAGGCTTGAAAATGTGACTGTGGTATAACGGGGAGCAACTGACAGGAGTAACTATGACTCTCTTAATATAGCCAAATGCCTCGTCAACCGGAGAAATACCTCGGCAAACTCGAGAAGCTCCCGTCAGGAGTGCTGTGAAAGTCTTTAGGTTGGCAGATAATGGCGTATCGCTTCAGGGGAACTGGCTAGAGGAAGCTTGAAATTGTGACTGTGGTAAAACGGGGAGCAACTGACAGGAGTAACTATGACTCTCTTAAGGTAGCCAAATGCCTCGTCAGGAGGCGAAATACATCGGAAAAATCGAGAAGCTCCCATCAGGAGTGCTGTGAAAGTCTTTATGTTGACAGATATGGGCGTATCGCCTCTGGTAAACTGGCCAGAGTAAGCTTGTAGATGTGGCTGTTGTAAAACGGGGAGTCATTGACAGTAGTAACTATGACTCTCTTAAGGTAGCCAAATGCCTCGTCAAGAGGCGAAATACATCGGCAAACTCGAGAAGCTCCCGGCAGGAGTACTGTGACAGTCTTTATGTCGACAGATAATGGCGTATCGCTTCAGGTGACCTGGCTAGAGGAAGTTTGAAAATGTGACTGTATTAAAACGGGGAGCAACTGACAGGAGTAACTATGACTCTCTTAAGGTATCCAAATGCCTCCTCAACAGGCGAAATACATCGGCAAACTCGAGAAGCTCCCGGCAGGAGTACTGTGGAAGACATTAGGTTGACAGACAATGGCGTATCACGTTAGGTGAACTGGCTAGAGGAAGCTTGAAAATGTGACTGTGGTATAACGGGGAGCAACTGACAGGAGTAACTATGACTCTCTTAAGGTTGCCAAATGCGTGGTCAACAGGCGAAATACATCGGCAAACTCAAGAAGCTCTCGTCAGGAGTGCTGTGAAAGTCTATAGGTTGACAGATAATGGCGTATCGCTTCAGGGGAACTGGCTAGAGGAAGCTTGAAAATGTGACTGTGGAAAAACGGGGAGCAACTGACAGGAGTAACTATGACTCTCTTAAGGTTGCCAAATGCGTGGTCAACAGGCGAAATACATCGGCAAACTCAAGAAGCTCTCGTCAGGAGTGCTGTGAAAGTCTATAGGTTGACAGATAATGGCGTATCGCTTCAGGGGAACTGGCTAGAGGAAGCTTGAAATTGTGACTGTGGTAAAACGGGGAGCAACTGACAGGAGTAACTATGACTCTCTTAAGGCAGCCAAATGCGTGGTCAACAGGCGAAATACATCGGCAAACTCGAGAAGCTCCCGTCAGGAGTGCTGTGAAAGTCTATAGGTTGACAGATAATGGCGTATCGCTTCAGGTGAACTGGCCAGAGTAAGCTTGTAGATGTGACTGTTGTAAAACGGGGAGTAACTGACAGGAGTAACTATGACTCTCTTAAGGTAGCCAAATGCCTCGTCAAGAGGCGAAATACATCGGCAAACTCGAGAAGCTCCCGGCAGGAGTACTGTGACAGTCTTTATGTCGACAGATAATGGCGTATCGCTTCAGGTGACCTGGCTAGAGGAAGTTTGAAACTGTGACTGTGGTAAAACGGGGAGCAACTGACAGGAGTAACTATGACTCTCTTAAGGTATCCAAATGCCTCCTCAACAGGCGAAACTCGAGAAGCTCCCATCAGGAGTGCTGTGAAAGTCTATAGGTTGACAGATAATGGCGTATCGCTTCAGGTGATCTGGCTAGAGGAAGCTTGAAAATGTGACTGTGGAAAAACGGGGAGCAGCTGACAGGAGTAACTATGACTCTCTTAAGGTAGCCAAATGCCTCGTCAGGAGGCGAAATACATCGGCAAACTCGAGAAGTTCCCGGCAGGAGTACTGTGAAAGACATTAGGTTGACAGACAATGGCCTATCGCGTCAGGTGAACTGGCTAGAGGAAGCTTGAAAATGTGACTGTGGAAAAACGGGGAGCAGCTGACAGGAGTAACTATGACTCTCTTAAGGTAGCCAAATGGCTCGTCAACCGGAGAAATACATCGGAAAACTCGAGGAGCTCCCATCAGGAGTGCTGTGAAAGTCTTTATGTTGACATATATTGGCGTATCGCCTCTGGTAAACTGGCCAGAGTAAGCTTGTAGATGTGGCTGTTGTAAAACGGGGAGTCACTGACAGGAGTAACTATGACTCTCTTAAGGTAGCCAAATGCCTCGTCAAGAGGCGAAATACATCGGCAAACTCGAGAAGCTCCCGGCAGGAGTACTTTGACAGTCTTTATGTCGACAGATAATGGCGTATCGCTTCAGGAGACCTGGCTAGAGGAAGTTTGAAAATGTGACTGTATTAAAACGGGGAGCAACTGACAGGAGTAACTATGACTCTCTTAAGGTATCCAAATGCCTCCTCAACAGGCGAAATACATCGGCAAACTCGAGAAGCTCCCGGCAGGAGTACTGTGAAAGACATTAGGTTGACAAACAATGGCGTATCGCGTTAGGTGAACTGGCTAGAAGAAGCTTGAAAATGTGACTGTGGTATAACGGGGAGCAACTGACAGGAGTAACTATGACTCTCTTAATATAGCCAAATGCCTCGTCAACCGGAGAAATACCTCGGCAAACTCGAGAAGCTCCCGTCAGGAGTGCTGTGAAAGTCTTTAGGTTGGCAGATAATGGCGTATCGCTTCAGGGGAACTGGCTAGAGGAAGCTTGAAATTGTGACTGTGGTAAAACGGGGAGCAACTGACAGGAGTAACTATGACTCTCTTAAGGTAGCCAAATGCCTCGTCAGGAGGCGAAATACATCGGAAAACTCGAGAAGCTCCCATCAGGAGTGCTGTGAAAGTCTTTAGGTTGGCAGATAATGGCGTATCGCTTCAGGGGAACTGGCTAGAGGAAGCTTGAAATTGTGACTGTGGTAAAACGGGGAGCAACTGACAGGAGTAACTATGACTCTCTTAAGGTAGCCAAATGCGTGGTCAACAGGCGAAATACATCGGCAAACTCAAGAAGCTCTCGTCAGGAGTGCTGTGAAAGTCTATAGGTTGACAGATAATGGCGTATCGCTTCAGGGGAACTGGCTAGAGGAAGCTTGAAATTGTGACTGTGGTAAAACGGGGAGCAACTGACAGGAGTAACTATGACTCTCTTAAGGCAGCCAAATGCGTGGTCAACAGGCGAAATACATCGGCAAACTCGAGAAGCTCCCGTCAGGAGTGCTGTGAAAGTCTATAGGTTGACAGATAATGGCGTATCGCTTCAGGTGAACTGGCCAGAGTAAGCTTGTAGATGTGACTGTTGTAAAACGGGGAGTAACTGACAGGAGTAACTATGACTCTCTTAAGGTAGCCAAATGCCTCGTCAAGAGGCGAAATACATCGGCAAACTCGAGAAGCTCCCGGCAGGAGTACTGTGACAGTCTTTATGTCGACAGATAATGGCGTATCGCTTCAGGTGACCTGGCTAGAGGAAGTTTGAAACTGTGACTGTGGTAAAACGGGGAGCAACTGACAGGAGTAACTATGACTCTCTTAAGGTATCCAAATGCCTCCTCAACAGGCGAAACTCGAGAAGCTCCCATCAGGAGTGCTGTGAAAGTCTATAGGTTGACAGATAATGGCGTATCGCTTCAGGTGATCTGGCTAGAGGAAGCTTGAAAATGTGACTGTGGAAAAACGGGGAGCAGCTGACAGGAGTAACTATGACTCTCTTAAGGTAGCCAAATGCCTCGTCAGGAGGCGAAATACATCGGCAAACTCGAGAAGTTCCCGGCAGGAGTACTGTGAAAGACATTAGGTTGACAGACAATGGCCTATCGCGTCAGGTGAACTGGCTAGAGGAAGCTTGAAAATGTGACTGTGGAAAAACGGGGAGCAGCTGACAGGAGTAACTATGTCTCTCTTAAGGTAGCCAAATGGCTCGTCAACCGGAGAAATACATCGGAAAACTCGAGGAGCTCCCATCAGGAGTGCTGTGAAAGTCTTTATGTTGACATATATTGGCGTATCGCCTCTGGTAAACTGGCCAGAGTAAGCTTGTAGATGTGGCTGTTGTAAAACGGGGAGTCACTGACAGGAGTAACTATGACTCTCTTAAGGTAGCCAAATGCCTCGTCAAGAGGCGAAATACATCGGCAAACTCGAGAAGCTCCCGGCAGGAGTACTTTGACAGTCTTTATGTCGACAGATAATGGCGTATCGCTTCAGGAGACCTGGCTAGAGGAAGTTTGAAAATGTGACTGTATTAAAACGGGGAGCAACTGACAGGAGTAACTATGACTGTCTTAAGGTATCCAAATGCCTCCTCAACAGGCGAAATACATCGGCAAACTCGAGAAGCTCCCGGCAGGAGTACTGTGAAAGACATTAGGTTGACAAACAATGGCGTATCGCGTTAGGTGAACTGGCTAGAAGAAGCTTGAAAATGTGACTGTGGTATAACGGGGAGCAACTGACAGGAGTAACTATGACTCTCTTAATATAGCCAAATGCCTCGTCAACCGGAGAAATACCTCGGCAAACTCGAGAAGCTCCCGTCAGGAGTGCTGTGAAAGTCTTTAGGTTGGCAGATAATGGCGTATCGCTTCAGGGGAACTGGCTAGAGGAAGCTTGAAATTGTGACTGTGGTAATACGGGGAGCAACTGACAGGAGTAACTATGACTCTCTTAAGGTAGCCAAATGCCTCGTCAGGAGGCGAAATACATCGGAAAACTCGAGAAGCTCCCATCAGGAGTGCTGTGAAAGTCTTTAGGTTGGCAGATAATGGCGTATCGCTTCAGGGGAACTGGCTAGAGGAAGCTTGAAATTGTGACTGTGGTAAAACGGGGAGCAACTGACAGGAGTAACTATGACTCTCTTAAGGTAGCCAAATGCGTGGTCAACAGGCGAAATACATCGGCAAACTCAAGAAGCTCTCGTCAGGAGTGCTGTGAAAGTCTATAGGTTGACAGATAATGGCGTATCGCTTCAGGGGAACTGGCTAGAGGAAGCTTGAAATTGTGACTGTGGTAAAACGGGGAGCAACTGACAGGAGTAACTATGACTCTCTTAAGGCAGCCAAATGCGTGGTCAACAGGCGAAATACATCGGCAAACTCGAGAAGCTCCCGTCAGGAGTGCTGTGAAAGTCTATAGGTTGACAGATAATGGCGTATCGCTTCAGGTGAACTGGCCAGAGTAAGCTTGTAGATGTGACTGTTGTAAAACGGGGAGTAACTGACAGGAGTAACTATGACTCTCTTAAGGTAGCCAAATGCCTCGTCAAGAGGCGAAATACATCGGCAAACTCGAGAAGCTCCCGGCAGGAGTACTGTGACAGTCTTTATGTCGACAGATAATGGCGTATCGCTTCAGGTGACCTGGCTAGAGGAAGTTTGAAACTGTGACTGTGGTAAAACGGGGAGCAACTGACAGGAGTAACTATGACTCTCTTAAGGTATCCAAATGCCTCCTCAACAGGCGAAACTCGAGAAGCTCCCATCAGGAGTGCTGTGAAAGTCTATAGGTTGACAGATAATGGCGTATCGCTTCAGGTGATCTGGCTAGAGGAAGCTTGAAAATGTGACTGTGGAAAAACGGGGAGCAGCTGACAGGAGTAACTATGACTCTCTTAAGGTAGCCAAATGCCTCGTCAGGAGGCGAAATACATCGGCAAACTCGAGAAGTTCCCGGCAGGAGTACTGTGAAAGACATTAGGTTGACAGACAATGGCCTATCGCGTCAGGTGAACTGGCTAGAGGAAGCTTGAAAATGTGACTGTGGAAAAACGGGGAGCAGCTGACAGGAGTAACTATGACTCTCTTAAGGTAGCCAAATGGCTCGTCAACCGGAGAAATACATCGGAAAACTCGAGGAGCTCCCATCAGGAGTGCTGTGAAAGTCTTTATGTTGACATATATTGGCGTATCGCCTCTGGTAAACTGGCCAGAGTAAGCTTGTAGATGTGGCTGTTGTAAAACGGGGAGTCACTGACAGGAGTAACTATGACTCTCTTAAGGTAGCCAAATGCCTCGTCAAGAGGCGAAATACATCGGCAAACTCGAGAAGCTCCCGGCAGGAGTACTTTGACAGTCTTTATGTCGACAGATAATGGCGTATCGCTTCAGGAGACCTGGCTAGAGGAAGTTTGAAAATGTGACTGTATTAAAACGGGGAGCAACTGACAGGAGTAACTATGACTGTCTTAAGGTATCCAAATGCCTCCTCAACAGGCGAAATACATCGGCAAACTCGAGAAGCTCCCGGCAGGAGTACTGTGAAAGACATTAGGTTGACAAACAATGGCGTATCGCGTTAGGTGAACTGGCTAGAAGAAGCTTGAAAATGTGACTGTGGTATAACGGGGAGCAACTGACAGGAGTAACTATGACTCTCTTAATATAGCCAAATGCCTCGTCAACCGGAGAAATACCTCGGCAAACTCGAGAAGCTCCCGTCAGGAGTGCTGTGAAAGTCTTTAGGTTGGCAGATAATGGCGTATCGCTTCAGGGGAACTGGCTAGAGGAAGCTTGAAATTGTGACTGTGGTAAAACGGGGAGCAACTGACAGGAGTAACTATGACTCTCTTAAGGTAGCCAAATGCCTCGTCAGGAGGCGAAATACATCGGAAAACTCGAGAAGCTCCCATCAGGAGTGCTGTGAAAGTCTTTAGGTTGGCAGATAATGGCGTATCGCTTCAGGGGAACTGGCTAGAGGAAGCTTGAAATTGTGACTGTGGTAAAACGGGGAGCAACTGACAGGAGTAACTATGACTCTCTTAAGGTAGCCAAATGCGTGGTCAACAGGCGAAATACATCGGCAAACTCAAGAAGCTCTCGTCAGGAGTGCTGTGAAAGTCTATAGGTTGACAGATAATGGCGTATCGCTTCAGGGGAACTGGCTAGAGGAAGCTTGAAATTGTGACTGTGGTAAAACGGGGAGCAACTGACAGGAGTAACTATGACTCTCTTAAGGCAGCCAAATGCGTGGTCAACAGGCGAAATACATCGGCAAACTCGAGAAGCTCCCGTCAGGAGTGCTGTGAAAGTCTATAGGTTGACAGATAATGGCGTATCGCTTCAGGTGAACTGGCCAGAGTAAGCTTGTAGATGTGACTGTTGTAAAACGGGGAGTAACTGACAGGAGTAACTATGACTCTCTTAAGGTAGCCAAATGCCTCGTCAAGAGGCGAAATACATCGGCAAACTCGAGAAGCTCCCGGCAGGAGTACTGTGACAGTCTTTATGTCGACAGATAATGGCGTATCGCTTCAGGTGACCTGGCTAGAGGAAGTTTGAAACTGTGACTGTGGTAAAACGGGGAGCAACTGACAGGAGTAACTATGACTCTCTTAAGGTATCCAAATGCCTCCTCAACAGGCGAAACTCGAGAAGCTCCCATCAGGAGTGCTGTGAAAGTCTATAGGTTGACAGATAATGGCGTATCGCTTCAGGTGATCTGGCTAGAGGAAGCTTGAAAATGTGACTGTGGAAAAACGGGGAGCAGCTGACAGGAGTAACTATGACTCTCTTAAGGTAGCCAAATGCCTCGTCAGGAGGCGAAATACATCGGCAAACTCGAGAAGTTCCCGGCAGGAGTACTGTGAAAGACATTAGGTTGACAGACAATGGCCTATCGCGTCAGGTGAACTGGCTAGAGGAAGCTTGAAAATGTGACTGTGGAAAAACGGGGAGCAGCTGACAGGAGTAACTATGACTCTCTTAAGGTAGCCAAATGGCTCGTCAACCGGAGAAATACATCGGAAAACTCGAGGAGCTCCCATCAGGAGTGCTGTGAAAGTCTTTATGTTGACATATATTGGCGTATCGCCTCTGGTAAACTGGCCAGAGTAAGCTTGTAGATGTGGCTGTTGTAAAACGGGGAGTCACTGACAGGAGTAACTATGACTCTCTTAAGGTAGCCAAATGCCTCGTCAAGAGGCGAAATACATCGGCAAACTCGAGAAGCTCCCGGCAGGAGTACTTTGACAGTCTTTATGTCGACAGATAATGGCGTATCGCTTCAGGAGACCTGGCTAGAGGAAGTTTGAAAATGTGACTGTATTAAAACGGGGAGCAACTGACAGGAGTAACTATGACTGTCTTAAGGTATCCAAATGCCTCCTCAACAGGCGAAATACATCGGCAAACTCGAGAAGCTCCCGGCAGGAGTACTGTGAAAGACATTAGGTTGACAAACAATGGCGTATCGCGTTAGGTGAACTGGCTAGAAGAAGCTTGAAAATGTGACTGTGGTATAACGGGGAGCAACTGACAGGAGTAACTATGACTCTCTTAATATAGCCAAATGCCTCGTCAACCGGAGAAATACCTCGGCAAACTCGAGAAGCTCCCGTCAGGAGTGCTGTGAAAGTCTTTAGGTTGGCAGATAATGGCGTATCGCTTCAGGGGAACTGGCTAGAGGAAGCTTGAAATTGTGACTGTGGTAAAACGGGGAGCAACTGACAGGAGTAACTATGACTCTCTTAAGGTAGCCAAATGCCTCGTCAGGAGGCGAAATACATCGGAAAACTCGAGAAGCTCCCATCAGGAGTGCTGTGAAAGTCTTTAGGTTGGCAGATAATGGCGTATCGCTTCAGGGGAACTGGCTAGAGGAAGCTTGAAATTGTGACTGTGGTAAAACGGGGAGCAACTGACAGGAGTAACTATGACTCTCTTAAGGTAGCCAAATGCGTGGTCAACAGGCGAAATACATCGGCAAACTCAAGAAGCTCTCGTCAGGAGTGCTGTGAAAGTCTATAGGTTGACAGATAATGGCGTATCGCTTCAGGGGAACTGGCTAGAGGAAGCTTGAAATTGTGACTGTGGTAAAACGGGGAGCAACTGACAGGAGTAACTATGACTCTCTTAAGGTATCCAAATGCCTCCTCAACAGGCGAAATACATCGGCAAACTCGAGAAGCTGCCGGCAGGAGTACTGTGAAAGACATTAGGTTGACAAACAATGGCCTATCGCGTCAGGTGAACTGGCTAGAGGAAGCTTGAAAATGTGACTGTGGAAAAACGGGGAGCAACTGACAGGAGTAACTATGACTCTCTTAAGGTAGCCAAATGCCTCGTCAACCGGAGAAATACATCGACAAACTCGAGAAGCTCCCATCAGGAGTGCTGTGAAAGTCTATAGGTTGACAGATAATGGCGTATCGCTTCAGGTGAACTGGCTAGTGAAACCTTGAAAATGTGACTGTGGTAAAACGGGGAGCAACTGACAGGAGTAACTATGACTCTCTTAAGGTAGCCAAATGCGTGGTCAACAGTCGAAATACATCGGCAAACTCGAGAAGCTCCCATCAGGAGTGCTGTGAAAGTCTATAGGTTGACAGATAATGGCGTATCGCTTCAGGTGATCTGGCTAGAGGAAGCTTGAAAATGTGACTGTGGAAAAACGGGGAGCAGCTGACAGGAGTAACTATGACTCTCTTAAGGTAGCCAAATGCCTCGTCAGGAGGCGAAATACATCGGCAAACTCGAGAAGTTCCCGGCAGGAGTACTGTGAAAGACATTAGGTTGACAGACAATGGCCTATCGCGTCAGGTGAACTGGCTAGAGGAAGCTTGAAAATGTGACTGTGGAAAAACGGGGAGCAGCTGACAGGAGTAACTATGACTCTCTTAAGGTAGCCAAATGGCTCGTCAACCGGAGAAATACATCGGAAAACTCGAGGAGCTCCCATCAGGAGTGCTGTGAAAGTCTTTATGTTGACATATATTGGCGTATCGCCTCTGGTAAACTGGCCAGAGTAAGCTTGTAGATGTGGCTGTTGTAAAACGGGGAGTCACTGACAGGAGTAACTATGACTCTCTTAAGGTAGCCAAATGCCTCGTCAAGAGGCGAAATACATCGGCAAACTCGAGAAGCTCCCGGCAGGAGTACTTTGACAGTCTTTATGTCGACAGATAATGGCGTATCGCTTCAGGAGACCTGGCTAGAGGAAGTTTGAAAATGTGACTGTATTAAAACGGGGAGCAACTGACAGGAGTAACTATGACTCTCTTAAGGTATCCAAATGCCTCCTCAACAGGCGAAATACATCGGCAAACTCGAGAAGCTCCCGGCAGGAGTACTGTGAAAGACATTAGGTTGACAGACAATGGCGTATCGCGTTAGGTGAACTGGCTAGAAGAAGCTTGAAAATGTGACTGTGGTATAACGGGGAGCAACTGACAGGAGTAACTATGACTCTCTTAATATAGCCAAATGCCTCGTCAACCGGAGAAATACCTCGGCAAACTCGAGATGCTCCCGTCAGGAGTGCTGTGAAAGTCTTTAGGTTGGCAGATAATGGCGTATCGCTTCAGGGGAACTGGCTAGAGGAAGCTTGAAATTGTGACTGTGGTAAAACGGGGAGCAACTGACAGGAGTAACTATGACTCTCTTAAGGTAGCCAAATGCCTCGTCAGGAGGCGAAATACATCGGAAAACTCGAGAAGCTCCCATCAGGAGTGCTGTGAAAGTCTTTAGGTTGGCAGATAATGGCGTATCGCTTCAGGGGAACTGGCTAGAGGAAGCTTGAAATTGTGACTGTGGTAAAACGGGGAGCAACTGACAGGAGTAACTATGACTCTCTTAAGGTAGCCAAATGCGTGGTCAACAGGCGAAATACATCGGCAAACTCAAGAAGCTCTCGTCAATAGTGCTGTGAAAGTCTATAGGTTGACAGATAATGGCGTATCGCTTCAGGTGATCTGGCTAGAGGAAGCTTGAAAATATGACTGTGGAAAAACGGGGAGCAGCTGACAGGAGTAACTATGACTCTCTTAAGGTATCCAAATGCCTCCTCAACAGGCGAAATACATCGGCAAACTCGAGAAGTTCCCGGCAGGAGTACTGTGAAAGACATTAGGTTGACAGACAATGGCCTATCGCGTCAGGTGAACTGGCTAGAGGAAGCTTGAAAATGTGACTGTGGAAAAACGGGGAGCAACTGACAGGAGTAACTATGACTCTCTTAAGGTAGCCAAATGCCTCGTCAACCGGAGAAATACATCGACAAACTCGAGAAGCTCCCATCAGGAGTGCTGTGAAAGTCTATAGGTTGACAGATAATGGCGTATCGCTTCAGGTGAACTGGCTAGTGAAACCTTGAAAATGTGACTGTGGTAAAACGGGGAGCAACTGACAGGAGTAACTATGACTCTCTTAAGGTAGCCAAATGCGTGGTCAACAGTCGAAATACATCGGCAAACTCGAGAAGCTCCCATCAGGAGTGCTGTGAAAGTCTATAGGTTGACAGATAATGGCGTATCGCTTCAGGTGATCTGGCTAGAGGAAGCTTGAAAATATGACTGTGGAAAAACGGGGAGCAGCTGACAGGAGTAACTATGACTCTCTTAAGGTAGCCAAATACCTCGTCAGGAGGCGAAATACATCGGCAAACTCGAGAAGTTCCCGGCAGGAGTACTGTGAAAGACATTAGGTTGACAGACAATGGCCTATCGCGTCAGGTGAACTGGCTAGAGGAAGCTTGAAAATGTGACTGTGGAAAAACGGGGAGCAGCTGACAGGAGTAACTATGACTCTCTTAAGGTAGCCAAATGGCTCGTCAACCGGAGAAATACATCGGAAAACTCGAGAAGCTCCCATCAGGAGTGCTGTGAAAGTCTTTATGTTGACATATATTGGCGTATCGCCTCTGGTAAACTGGCCAGAGTAAGCTTGTAGATATGGCTGTTGTAAAACGGGGAGTCACTGACAGGAGTAACTATGACTCTCTTAAGGTAGCCAAATGCCTCGTCAAGAGGCGAAATACATCGGCAAACTCGAGAAGCTCCCGGCAGGAGTACTGTGACAGTCTTTATGTCGACAGATAATGGCGTATCGCTTCAGGTGACCTGGCTAGAGGAAGTTTGAAAATGTGACTGTATTAAAACGGGGAGCAACTGACAGGAGTAACTATGACTCTCTTAAGGTATCCAAATGCCTCCTCAACAGGCGAAATACATCGGCAAACTCGAGAAGCTCCCGGCAGGAGTACTGTGGAAGACATTAGGTTGACAGACAATGGCGTATCGCGTTAGGTGAACTGGCTAGAGGAAGGTTGAAAATGTGACTGTGGTATAACGGGGAGCAACTGACAGGAGTAACTATGACTCTCTTAAGGTAGCCAAATGCCTCGTCAACCGGAGAAATACCTCGGCAAACTCGAGAAGCTCCCATCAGGAGTGCTGTGAAAGTCTTTAGGTTGGCAGATAATGGCGTATCGCTTCAGGGGAACTGGCTAGAGGAAGCTTGAAATTGTGACTGTGGTAAAACGGGGAGCAACTGACAGGAGTAACTATGACTCTCTTAAGGTAGCCAAATGCCTCGTCAGGAGGCGAAATACATCGGAAAACTCGAGAAGCTCCCATCAGGAGTGCTGTTAAAGTCTTTAGGTTGGCAGATAATGGCGTATCGCTTCAGGGGAACTGGCTAGAGGAAGCTTGAAATTGTGACTGTGGTAAAACGGGGAGCAACTGACAGGAGTAACTATGACTCTCTTAAGGTAGCCAAATGCGTGGTCAACAGGCGAAATACATCGGCAAACTCAAGAAGCTCTCGTCAGGAGTGCTGTGAAAGTCTATAGGTTGACAGATAATGGCGTATCGCTTCAGGGGAACTGGCTAGAAGAAGCTTGAAATTGTGACTGTGGTAAAACGGGGAGCAACTGACAGGAGTAACTATGACTCTCTTAAGGTATCCAAATGCCTCCTCAACAGGCGAAATACATCGGCAAACTCGAGAAGCTGCCGGCAGGAGTACTGTGAAAGACATTAGGTTGACAAACAATGGCCTATCGCGTCAGGTGAACTGGCTAGAGGAAGCTTGAAAATGTGACTGTGGAAAAACGGGGAGCAACTGACAGGAGTAACTATGACTCTCTTAAGGTAGCCAAATGCCTCGTCAACCGGAGAAATACATCGACAAACTCGAGAAGCTCCCATCAGGAGTGCTGTGAAAGTCTATAGGTTGACAGATAATGGCGTATCGCTTCAGGTGAACTGGCTAGTGAAACCTTGAAAATGTGACTGTGGTAAAACGGGGAGCAACTGACAGGAGTAACTATGACTCTCTTAAGGTAGCCAAATGCGTGGTCAACAGTCGAAATACATCGGCAAACTCGAGAAGCTCCCATCAGGAGTGCTGTGAAAGTCTATAGGTTGACAGATAATGGCGTATCGCTTCAGGTGATCTGGCTAGAGGAAGCTTGAAAATGTGACTGTGGAAAAACGGGGAGCAGCTGACAGGAGTAACTATGACTCTCTTAAGGTAGCCAAATGCCTCGTCAGGAGGCGAAATACATCGGCAAACTCGAGAAGTTCCCGGCAGGAGTACTGTGAAAGACATTAGGTTGACAGACAATGGCCTATCGCGTCAGGTGAACTGGCTAGAGGAAGCTTGAAAATGTGACTGTGGAAAAACGGGGAGCAGCTGACAGGAGTAACTATGACTCTCTTAAGGTAGCCAAATGGCTCGTCAACCGGAGAAATACATCGGAAAACTCGAGAAGCTCCCATCAGGAGTGCTGTGAAAGTCTTTATGTTGACATATATTGGCGTATCGCCTCTGGTAAACTGGCCAGAGTAAGCTTGTAGATATGGCTGTTGTAAAACGGGGAGTCACTGACAGGAGTAACTATGACTCTCTTAAGGTAGCCAAATGCCTCGTCAAGAGGCGAAATACATCGGCAAACTCGAGAAGCTCCCGGCAGGAGTACTGTGACAGTCTTTATGTCGACCGATAATGGCGTATCGCTTCAGGTGACCTGGCTAGAGGAAGTTTGAAAATGTGACTGTATTAAAACGGGGAGCAACTGACAGGAGTAACTATGACTCTCTTAAGGTATCCAAATGCCTCCTCAACAGGCGAAATACATCGGCAAACTCGAGAAGCTCCCGGCAGGAGTACTGTGGAAGACATTAGGTTGACAGACAATGGCGTATCGCGTTAGGTGAACTGGCTAGAGGAAGCTTGAAAATGTGACTGTGGTATAACGGGGAGCAACTGACAGGAGTAACTATGACTCTCTTAAGGTAGCCAAATGCCTCGTCAACCGGAGAAATACCTCGGCAAACTCGAGAAGCTCCCATCAGGAGTGCTGTGAAAGTCTTTAGGTTGGCAGATAATGGCGTATCGCTTCAGGGGAACTGGCTAGAGGAAGCTTGAAATTGTGACTGTGGTAAAACGGGGAGCAACTGACAGGAGTAACTATGACTCTCTTAAGGTAGACAAATGCGTGGTCAACAGGCGAAATACATCGGCAAACTCAAGAAGCTCTCGTCAGGAGTGCTGTGAAAGTCTATAGGTTGACAGATAATGGCGTATCGCTTCAGGGGAACTGGCTAGAGGAAGCTTGAAATTGTGACTGTGGTATAACGGGGAGCAACTGACAGGAGTAACTATGACTCTCTTAAGGCAGCCAAATGCGTGGTCAACAGGCGAAATACATCGGCAAACTCGAGAAGCTCCCGTCAGGAGTGCTGTGAAAGTCTATAGGTTGACAGATAATGGCGTATCGCTTCAGGTGAACTGGCTAGTGAAACCTTGAAAATGTGACTGTGGTAAAACGGGGAGCAACTGACAGGAGTAACTATGACTCTCTTAAGGTAGCCAAATGCGTGGTCAACAGTCGAAATACATCGGCAAACTCGAGAAGCTCCCATCAGGAGTGCTGTGAAAGTCTATAGGTTGACAGATAATGGCGTATCGCTTCAGGTGATCTGGCTAGAGGAAGCTTGAAAATGTGACTGTGGAAAAACGGGGAGCAGCTGACAGGAGTAACTATGACTCTCTTAAGGTAGCCAAATGCCTCGTCAGGAGGCGAAATACATCGGCAAACTCGAGAAGTTCCCGGCAGGAGTACTGTGAAAGACATTAGGTTGACAGACAATGGCCTATCGCGTCAGGTGAACTGGCTAGAGGAAGCTTGAAAATGTGACTGTGGAAAAACGGGGAGCAGCTGACAGGAGTAACTATGACTCTCTTAAGGTAGCCAAATGCCTCGTCAGGAGGCGAAATACATCGGCAAACTCGAGAAGTTCCCGGCAGGAGTACTGTGAAAGACATTAGGTTGACAGACAATGGCCTATCGCGTCAGGTGAACTGGCTAGAGGAAGCTTGAAAATGTGACTGTGGAAAAACGGGGAGCAGCTGACAGGAGTAACTATGACTCTCTTAAGGTAGCCAAATGGCTCGTCAACCGGAGAAATACATCGGAAAACTCGAGAAGCTCCCATCAGGAGTGCTGTGAAAGTCTTTATGTTGACATATATTGGCGTATCGCCTCTGGTAAACTGGCCAGAGTAAGCTTGTAGATGTGGCTGTTGTAAAACGGGGAGTCACTGACAGGAGTAATTATGACTCTCTTAAGGTAGCCAAATGCCTCGTCAAGAGGCGAAATACATCGGCAAACTCGAGAAGCTCCCGGCAGGAGTACTTTGACAGTCTTTATGTCGACAGATAATGGCGTATCGCTTCAGGAGACCTGGCTAGAGGAAGTTTGAAAATGTGACTGTATTAAAACGGGGAGCAACTGACAGGAGTAACTATGACTCTCTTAAGGTATCCAAATGCCTCCTCAACAGGCGAAATACATCGGCAAACTCGAGAAGCTCCCGGCAGGAGTACTGTGAAAGACATTAGGTTGACAGACAATGGCGTATCGCGTTAGGTGAACTGGCTAGAAGAAGCTTGAAAATGTGACTGTGGTATAACGGGGAGCAACTGACAGGAGTAACTAGGACTCTCTTAATATAGCCAAATGCCTCGTCAACCGGAGAAATACCTCGGCAAACTCGAGAAGCTCCCGTCAGGAGTGCTGTGAAAGTCTTTAGGTTGGCAGATAATGGCGTATCGCTTCAGGGGAACTGGCTAGAGGAAGCTTGAAATTGTGACTGTGGTAAAACGGGGAGCAACTGACAGGAGTAACTATGACTCTCTTAAGGTAGCCAAATGCCTCGTCAGGAGGCGAAATACATCGGAAAACTCGAGAAGCTCCCATCAGGAGTGCTGTGAAAGTCTTTATGTTGTCAGATATGGGCGTATCGCCTCTGGTAAACTGGCCAGAGTAAGCTTGTAGATATGGCTGTTGTAAAACGGGGAGTCACTGACAGGAGTAACTATGACTCTCTTAAGGTAGCCAAATGCCTCGTCAAGAGGCGAAATACATCGGCAAACTCGAGAAGCTCCCGGCAGGAGTACTGTGACAGTCTTTATGTCGACAGATAATGGCGTATCGCTTCAGGTGACCTGGCTAGAGGAAGTTTGAAAATGTGACTGTATTAAAACGGGGAGCAACTGACAGGAGTAACTATGACTCTCTTAAGGTATCCAAATGCCTCCTCAACAGGCGAAATACATCGGCAAACTCGAGAAGCTCCCGGCAGGAGTACTGTGGAAGACATTAGGTTGACAGACAATGGCGTATCGCGTTAGGTGAACTGGCTAGAGGAAGCTTGAAAATGTGACTGTGGTATAACGGGGAGCAACTGACAGGAGTAACTATGACTCTCTTAAGGTAGCCAAATGCCTCGTCAACCGGAGAAATACCTCGGCAAACTCGAGAAGCTCCCATCAGGAGTGCTGTGAAAGTCTTTAGGTTGGCAGATAATGGCGTATCGCTTCAGGGGAACTGGCTAGAGGAAGCTTGAAATTGTGACTGTGGTAAAACGGGGAGCAACTGACAGGAGTAACTATGACTCTCTTAAGGTAGCCAAATGCGTGGTCAACAGGCGAAATACATCGGCAAACTCAAGAAGCTCTCGTCAGGAGTGCTGTGAAAGTCTATAGGTTGACAGATAATGGCGTATCGCTTCAGGGGAACTGGCTAGAGGAAGCTTGAAATTGTGACTGTGGTATAACGGGGAGCAACTGACAGGAGTAACTATGACTCTCTTAAGGCAGCCAAATGCGTGGTCAACAGGCGAAATACATCGGCAAACTCGAGAAGCTCCCGTCAGGAGTGCTGTGAAAGTCTATAGGTTGACAGATAATGGCGTATCGCTTCAGGTGAACTGGCTAGTGAAACCTTGAAAATGTGACTGTGGTAAAACGGGGAGCAACTGACAGGAGTAACTATGACTCTCTTAAGGTAGCCAAATGCGTGGTCAACAGTCGAAATACATCGGCAAACTCGAGAAGCTCCCATCAGGAGTGCTGTGAAAGTCTATAGGTTGACAGATAATGGCGTATCGCTTCAGGTGATCTGGCTAGAGGAAGCTTGAAAATGTGACTGTGGAAAAACGGGGAGCAGCTGACAGGAGTAACTATGACTCTCTTAAGGTAGCCAAATGCCTCGTCAGGAGGCGAAATACATCGGCAAACTCGAGAAGTTCCCGGCAGGAGTACTGTGAAAGACATTAGGTTGACAGACAATGGCCTATCGCGTCAGGTGAACTGGCTAGAGGAAGCTTGAAAATGTGACTGTGGAAAAACGGGGAGCAGCTGACAGGAGTAACTATGACTCTCTTAAGGTAGCCAAATGCCTCGTCAGGAGGCGAAATACATCGGCAAACTCGAGAAGTTCCCGGCAGGAGTACTGTGAAAGACATTAGGTTGACAGACAATGGCCTATCGCGTCAGGTGAACTGGCTAGAGGAAGCTTGAAAATGTGACTGTGGAAAAACGGGGAGCAGCTGACAGGAGTAACTATGACTCTCTTAAGGTAGCCAAATGGCTCGTCAACCGGAGAAATACATCGGAAAACTCGAGAAGCTCCCATCAGGAGTGCTGTGAAAGTCTTTATGTTGACATATATTGGCGTATCGCCTCTGGTAAACTGGCCAGAGTAAGCTTGTAGATGTGGCTGTTGTAAAACGGGGAGTCACTGACAGGAGTAATTATGACTCTCTTAAGGTAGCCAAATGCCTCGTCAAGAGGCGAAATACATCGGCAAACTCGAGAAGCTCCCGGCAGGAGTACTTTGACAGTCTTTATGTCGACAGATAATGGCGTATCGCTTCAGGAGACCTGGCTAGAGGAAGTTTGAAAATGTGACTGTATTAAAACGGGGAGCAACTGACAGGAGTAACTATGACTCTCTTAAGGTATCCAAATGCCTCCTCAACAGGCGAAATACATCGGCAAACTCGAGAAGCTCCCGGCAGGAGTACTGTGAAAGACATTAGGTTGACAGACAATGGCGTATCGCGTTAGGTGAACTGGCTAGAAGAAGCTTGAAAATGTGACTGTGGTATAACGGGGAGCAACTGACAGGAGTAACTAGGACTCTCTTAATATAGCCAAATGCCTCGTCAACCGGAGAAATACCTCGGCAAACTCGAGAAGCTCCCGTCAGGAGTGCTGTGAAAGTCTTTAGGTTGGCAGATAATGGCGTATCGCTTCAGGGGAACTGGCTAGAGGAAGCTTGAAATTGTGACTGTGGTAAAACGGGGAGCAACTGACAGGAGTAACTATGACTCTCTTAAGGTAGCCAAATGCCTCGTCAGGAGGCGAAATACATCGGAAAACTCGAGAAGCTCCCATCAGGAGTGCTGTGAAAGTCTTTATGTTGTCAGATATGGGCGTATCGCCTCTGGTAAACTGGCCAGAGTAAGCTTGTAGATATGGCTGTTGTAAAACGGGGAGTCACTGACAGGAGTAACTATGACTCTCTTAAGGTAGCCAAATGCCTCGTCAAGAGGCGAAATACATCGGCAAACTCGAGAAGCTCCCGGCAGGAGTACTGTGACAGTCTTTATGTCGACAGATAATGGCGTATCGCTTCAGGTGACCTGGCTAGAGGAAGTTTGAAAATGTGACTGTATTAAAACGGGGAGCAACTGACAGGAGTAACTATGACTCTCTTAAGGTATCCAAATGCCTCCTCAACAGGCGAAATACATCGGCAAACTCGAGAAGCTCCCGGCAGGAGTACTGTGGAAGACATTAGGTTGACAGACAATGGCGTATCGCGTTAGGTGAACTGGCTAGAGGAAGCTTGAAAATGTGACTGTGGTATAACGGGGAGCAACTGACAGGAGTAACTATGACTCTCTTAAGGTAGCCAAATGCCTCGTCAACCGGAGAAATACCTCGGCAAACTCGAGAAGCTCCCATCAGGAGTGCTGTGAAAGTCTTTAGGTTGGCAGATAATGGCGTATCGCTTCAGGGGAACTGGCTAGAGGAAGCTTGAAATTGTGACTGTGGTAAAACGGGGAGCAACTGACAGGAGTAACTATGACTCTCTTAAGGTAGCCAAATGCGTGGTCAACAGGCGAAATACATCGGCAAACTCAAGAAGCTCTCGTCAGGAGTGCTGTGAAAGTCTATAGGTTGACAGATAATGGCGTATCGCTTCAGGGGAACTGGCTAGAGGAAGCTTGAAATTGTGACTGTGGTATAACGGGGAGCAACTGACAGGAGTAACTATGACTCTCTTAAGGCAGCCAAATGCGTGGTCAACAGGCGAAATACATCGGCAAACTCGAGAAGCTCCCGTCAGGAGTGCTGTGAAAGTCTATAGGTTGACAGATAATGGCGTATCGCTTCAGGTGATCTGGCTAGAGGAAGCTTGAAAATGTGACTGTGGAAAAACGGGGAGCAGCTGACAGGAGTAACTATGACTCTCTTAAGGTAGCCAAATGCCTCGTCAGGAGGCGAAATACATCGGCAAACTCGAGAAGTTCCCGGCAGGAGTACTGTGAAAGACATTAGGTTGACAGACAATGGCCTATCGCGTCAGGTGAACTGGCTAGAGGAAGCTTGAAAATGTGACTGTGGAAAAACGGGGAGCAGCTGACAGGAGTAACTATGACTCTCTTAAGGTAGCCAAATGCCTCGTCAGGAGGCGAAATACATCGGCAAACTCGAGAAGTTCCCGGCAGGAGTACTGTGAAAGACATTAGGTTGACAGACAATGGCCTATCGCGTCAGGTGAACTGGCTAGAGGAAGCTTGAAAATGTGACTGTGGAAAAACGGGGAGCAGCTGACAGGAGTAACTATGACTCTCTTAAGGTAGCCAAATGGCTCGTCAACCGGAGAAATACATCGGAAAACTCGAGAAGCTCCCATCAGGAGTGCTGTGAAAGTCTTTATGTTGACATATATTGGCGTATCGCCTCTGGTAAACTGGCCAGAGTAAGCTTGTAGATGTGGCTGTTGTAAAACGGGGAGTCACTGACAGGAGTAATTATGACTCTCTTAAGGTAGCCAAATGCCTCGTCAAGAGGCGAAATACATCGGCAAACTCGAGAAGCTCCCGGCAGGAGTACTTTGACAGTCTTTATGTCGACAGATAATGGCGTATCGCTTCAGGAGACCTGGCTAGAGGAAGTTTGAAAATGTGACTGTATTAAAACGGGGAGCAACTGACAGGAGTAACTATGACTCTCTTAAGGTATCCAAATGCCTCCTCAACAGGCGAAATACATCGGCAAACTCGAGAAGCTCCCGGCAGGAGTACTGTGAAAGACATTAGGTTGACAGACAATGGCGTATCGCGTTAGGTGAACTGGCTAGAAGAAGCTTGAAAATGTGACTGTGGTATAACGGGGAGCAACTGACAGGAGTAACTATGACTCTCTTAATATAGCCAAATGCCTCGTCAACCGGAGAAATACCTCGGCAAACTCGAGAAGCTCCCGTCAGGAGTGCTGTGAAAGTCTTTAGGTTGGCAGATAATGGCGTATCGCTTCAGGGGAACTGGCTAGAGGAAGCTTGAAATTGTGACTGTGGTAAAACGGGGAGCAACTGACAGGAGTAACTATGACTCTCTTAAGGTAGCCAAATGCCTCGTCAGGAGGCGAAATACATCGGAAAACTCGAGAAGCTCCCATCAGGAGTGCTGTGAAAGTCTTTATGTTGACAGATATGGGCGTATCGCCTCTGGTAAACTGGCCAGAGTAAGCTTGTAGATATGGCTGTTGTAAAACGGGGAGTCACTGACAGGAGTAACTATGACTCTCTTAAGGTAGCCAAATGCCTCGTCAAGAGGCGAAATACATCGGCAAACTCGAGAAGCTCCCGGCAGGAGTACTGTGACAGTCTTTATGTCGACAGATAATGGCGTATCGCTTCAGGTGACCTGGCTAGAGGAAGTTTGAAAATGTGACTGTATTAAAACGGGGAGCAACTGACAGGAGTAACTATGACTCTCATAAGGTATCCAAATGCCTCCTCAACAGGCGAAATACATCGGCAAACTCGAGAAGCTCCCGGCAGGAGTACTGTGGAAGACATTAGGTTGACAGACAATGGCGTATCGCGTTAGGTGAACTGGCTAGAGGAAGCTTGAAAATGTGACTGTGGTATAACGGGGAGCAACTGACAGGAGTAACTATGACTCTCTTAAGGTAGCCAAATGCCTCGTCAACCGGAGAAATACCTCGGCAAACTCGAGAAGCTCCCATCAGGAGTGCTGTGAAAGTCTTTAGGTTGGCAGATAATGGCGTATCGCTTCAGGGGAACTGGCTAGAGGAAGCTTGAAATTGTGACTGTGGTAAAACGGGGAGCAACTGACAGGAGTAACTATGACTCTCTTAAGGTAGCCAAATGCGTGGTCAACAGGCGAAATACATCGGCAAACTCAAGAAGCTCTCGTCAGGAGTGCTGTGAAAGTCTATAGGTTGACAGATAATGGCGTATCGCTTCAGGGGAACTGGCTAGAGGAAGCTTGAAATTGTGACTGTGGTATAACGGGGAGCAACTGACAGGAGTAACTATGACTCTCTTAAGGCAGCCAAATGCGTGGTCAACAGGCGAAATACATCGGCAAACTCGAGAAGCTCCCGTCAGGAGTGCTGTGAAAGTCTATAGGTTGACAGATAATGGCGTATCGCTTCAGGTGATCTGGCTAGAGGAAGCTTGAAAATGTGACTGTGGAAAAACGGGGAGCAGCTGACAGGAGTAACTATGACTCTCTTAAGGTAGCCAAATGCCTCGTCAGGAGGCGAAATACATCGGCAAACTCGAGAAGTTCCCGGCAGGAGTACTGTGAAAGACATTAGGTTGACAGACAATGGCCTATCGCGTCAGGTGAACTGGCTAGAGGAAGCTTGAAAATGTGACTGTGGAAAAACGGGGAGCAGCTGACAGGAGTAACTATGACTCTCTTAAGGTAGCCAAATGCCTCGTCAGGAGGCGAAATACATCGGCAAACTCGAGAAGTTCCCGGCAGGAGTACTGTGAAAGACATTAGGTTGACAGACAATGGCCTATCGCGTCAGGTGAACTGGCTAGAGGAAGCTTGAAAATGTGACTGTGGAAAAACGGGGAGCAGCTGACAGGAGTAACTATGACTCTCTTAAGGTAGCCAAATGGCTCGTCAACCGGAGAAATACATCGGAAAACTCGAGAAGCTCCCATCAGGAGTGCTGTGAAAGTCTTTATGTTGACATATATTGGCGTATCGCCTCTGGTAAACTGGCCAGAGTAAGCTTGTAGATGTGGCTGTTGTAAAACGGGGAGTCACTGACAGGAGTAATTATGACTCTCTTAAGGTAGCCAAATGCCTCGTCAAGAGGCGAAATACATCGGCAAACTCGAGAAGCTCCCGGCAGGAGTACTTTGACAGTCTTTATGTCGACAGATAATGGCGTATCGCTTCAGGAGACCTGGCTAGAGGAAGTTTGAAAATGTGACTGTATTAAAACGGGGAGCAACTGACAGGAGTAACTATGACTCTCTTAAGGTATCCAAATGCCTCCTCAACAGGCGAAATACATCGGCAAACTCGAGAAGCTCCCGGCAGGAGTACTGTGAAAGACATTAGGTTGACAGACAATGGCGTATCGCGTTAGGTGAACTGGCTAGAAGAAGCTTGAAAATGTGACTGTGGTATAACGGGGAGCAACTGACAGGAGTAACTATGACTCTCTTAATATAGCCAAATGCCTCGTCAACCGGAGAAATACCTCGGCAAACTCGAGAAGCTCCCGTCAGGAGTGCTGTGAAAGTCTTTAGGTTGGCAGATAATGGCGTATCGCTTCAGGGGAACTGGCTAGAGGAAGCTTGAAATTGTGACTGTGGTAAAACGGGGAGCAACTGACAGGAGTAACTATGACTCTCTTAAGGTAGCCAAATGCCTCGTCAGGAGGCGAAATACATCGGAAAACTCGAGAAGCTCCCATCAGGAGTGCTGTGAAAGTCTTTATGTTGACAGATATGGGCGTATCGCCTCTGGTAAACTGGCCAGAGTAAGCTTGTAGATATGGCTGTTGTAAAACGGGGAGTCACTGACAGGAGTAACTATGACTCTCTTAAGGTAGCCAAATGCCTCGTCAAGAGGCGAAATACATCGGCAAACTCGAGAAGCTCCCGGCAGGAGTACTGTGACAGTCTTTATGTCGACAGATAATGGCGTATCGCTTCAGGTGACCTGGCTAGAGGAAGTTTGAAAATGTGACTGTATTAAAACGGGGAGCAACTGACAGGAGTAACTATGACTCTCTTAAGGTATCCAAATGCCTCCTCAACAGGCGAAATACATCGGCAAACTCGAGAAGCTCCCGGCAGGAGTACTGTGGAAGACATTAGGTTGACAGACAATGGCGTATCGCGTTAGGTGAACTGGCTAGAGGAAGCTTGAAAATGTGACTGTGGTATAACGGGGAGCAACTGACAGGAGTAACTATGACTCTCTTAAGGTAGCCAAATGCCTCGTCAACCGGAGAAATACCTCGGCAAACTCGAGAAGCTCCCATCAGGAGTGCTGTGAAAGTCTTTAGGTTGGCAGACAATGGCGTATCGCTTCAGGGGAACTGGCTAGAGGAAGCTTGAAATTGTGACTGTGGTAAAACGGGGAGCAACTGACAGGAGTAACTATGACTCTCTTAAGGTAGCCAAATGGCTCGTCAACCGGAGAAATACATCGGAAAACTCGAGAAGCTCCCATCAGGAGTGCTGTGAAAGTCTTTATGTTGACATATATTGGCGTATCGCCTCTGGTAAACTGGCCAGAGTAAGCTTGTAGATGTGGCTGTTGTAAAACGGGGAGTCACTGACAGGAGTAATTATGACTCTCTTAAGGTAGCCAAATGCCTCGTCAAGAGGCGAAATACATCGGCAAACTCGAGAAGCTCCCGGCAGGAGTACTTTGACAGTCTTTATGTCGACAGATAATGGCGTATCGCTTCAGGAGACCTGGCTAGAGGAAGTTTGAAAATGTGACTGTATTAAAACGGGGAGCAACTGACAGGAGTAACTATGACTCTCTTAAGGTATCCAAATGCCTCCTCAACAGGCGAAATACATCGGCAAACTCGAGAAGCTCCCGGCAGGAGTACTGTGAAAGACATTAGGTTGACAGACAATGGCGTATCGCGTTAGGTGAACTGGCTAGAAGAAGCTTGAAAATGTGACTGTGGTATAACGGGGAGCAACTGACAGGAGTAACTATGACTCTCTTAATATAGCCAAATGCCTCGTCAACCGGAGAAATACCTCGGCAAACTCGAGAAGCTCCCGTCAGGAGTGCTGTGAAAGTCTTTAGGTTGGCAGATAATGGCGTATCGCTTCAGGGGAACTGGCTAGAGGAAGCTTGAAATTGTGACTGTGGTAAAACGGGGAGCAACTGACAGGAGTAACTATGACTCTCTTAAGGTAGCCAAATGCCTCGTCAGGAGGCGAAATACATCGGAAAACTCGAGAAGCTCCCATCAGGAGTGCTGTGAAAGTCTTTATGTTGACAGATATGGGCGTATCGCCTCTGGTAAACTGGAGGAGGAGGAGGAGATTAGTGTTTAACGTCCCATCGACAACGAGGTCATTAGAGACGGAGCGCAAGCTCGGGTGAGGGAAGGATGGGGAAGGAAATCGGCCGTGCCCTTTCAAAGGAACCATCCCGGCAGTAAACTGGCCAGAGTAAGCTTGTAGATATGGCTGTTGTAAAACGGGGAGTCACTGACAGGAGTAACTATGACTCTCTTAAGGTAGCCAAATGCCTCGTCAAGAGGCGAAATACATCGGCAAACTCGAGAAGCTCCCGGCAGGAGTACTGTGACAGTCTTTATGTCGACAGATAATGGCGTATCGCTTCAGGTGACCTGGCTAGAGGAAGTTTGAAAATGTGACTGTATTAAAACGGGGAGCAACTGACAGGAGTAACTATGACTCTCATAAGGTATCCAAATGCCTCCTCAACAGGCGAAATACATCGGCAAACTCGAGAAGCTCCCGGCAGGAGTACTGTGGAAGACATTAGGTTGACAGACAATGGCGTATCGCGTTAGGTGAACTGGCTAGAGGAAGCTTGAAAATGTGACTGTGGTATAACGGGGAGCAACTGACAGGAGTAACTATGACTCTCTTAAGGTAGCCAAATGCCTCGTCAACCGGAGAAATACCTCGGCAAACTCGAGAAGCTCCCATCAGGAGTGCTGTGAAAGTCTTTAGGTTGGCAGATAATGGCGTATCGCTTCAGGGGAACTGGCTAGAGGAAGCTTGAAATTGTGACTGTGGTAAAACGGGGAGCAACTGACAGGAGTAACTATGACTCTCTTAAGGTAGCCAAATGCGTGGTCAACAGGCGAAATACATCGGCAAACTCAAGAAGCTCTCGTCAGGAGTGCTGTGAAAGTCTATAGGTTGACAGATAATGGCGTATCGCTTCAGGGGAACTGGCTAGAGGAAGCTTGAAATTGTGACTGTGGTATAACGGGGAGCAACTGACAGGAGTAACTATGACTCTCTTAAGGCAGCCAAATGCGTGGTCAACAGGCGAAATACATCGGCAAACTCGAGAAGCTCCCGTCAGGAGTGCTGTGAAAGTCTATAGGTTGACAGATAATGGCGTATCGCTTCAGGTGATCTGGCTAGAGGAAGCTTGAAAATGTGACTGTGGAAAAACGGGGAGCAGCTGACAGGAGTAACTATGACTCTCTTAAGGTAGCCAAATGCCTCGTCAGGAGGCGAAATACATCGGCAAACTCGAGAAGTTCCCGGCAGGAGTACTGTGAAAGACATTAGGTTGACAGACAATGGCCTATCGCGTCAGGTGAACTGGCTAGAGGAAGCTTGAAAATGTGACTGTGGAAAAACGGGGAGCAACTGACAGGAGTAACTATGACTCTCTTAAGGTAGCCAAATGCCTCGTCAACCGGAGAAATACCTCGGCAAACTCGAGAAGCTCCCATCAGGAGTGCTGTGAAAGTCTTTAGGTTGGCAGACAATGGCGTATCGCTTCAGGGGAACTGGCTAGAGGAAGCTTGAAATTGTGACTGTGGTAAAACGGGGAGCAACTGACAGGAGTAACTATGACTCTCTTAAGGTAGCCAAATGGCTCGTCAACCGGAGAAATACATCGGAAAACTCGAGAAGCTCCCATCAGGAGTGCTGTGAAAGTCTTTATGTTGACATATATTGGCGTATCGCCTCTGGTAAACTGGCCAGAGTAAGCTTGTAGATGTGGCTGTTGTAAAACGGGGAGTCACTGACAGGAGTAATTATGACTCTCTTAAGGTAGCCAAATGCCTCGTCAAGAGGCGAAATACATCGGCAAACTCGAGAAGCTCCCGGCAGGAGTACTTTGACAGTCTTTATGTCGACAGATAATGGCGTATCGCTTCAGGAGACCTGGCTAGAGGAAGTTTGAAAATGTGACTGTATTAAAACGGGGAGCAACTGACAGGAGTAACTATGACTCTCTTAAGGTATCCAAATGCCTCCTCAACAGGCGAAATACATCGGCAAACTCGAGAAGCTCCCGGCAGGAGTACTGTGAAAGACATTAGGTTGACAGACAATGGCGTATCGCGTTAGGTGAACTGGCTAGAAGAAGCTTGAAAATGTGACTGTGGTATAACGGGGAGCAACTGACAGGAGTAACTATGACTCTCTTAATATAGCCAAATGCCTCGTCAACCGGAGAAATACCTCGGCAAACTCGAGAAGCTCCCGTCAGGAGTGCTGTGAAAGTCTTTAGGTTGGCAGATAATGGCGTATCGCTTCAGGGGAACTGGCTAGAGGAAGCTTGAAATTGTGACTGTGGTAAAACGGGGAGCAACTGACAGGAGTAACTATGACTCTCTTAAGGTAGCCAAATGCCTCGTCAGGAGGCGAAATACATCGGAAAACTCGAGAAGCTCCCATCAGGAGTGCTGTGAAAGTCTTTATGTTGACAGATATGGGCGTATCGCCTCTGGTAAACTGGAGGAGGAGGAGGAGGAGGAGGAGATTAGTGTTTAACGTCCCATCGACAACGAGGTCATTAGAGACGGAGCGCAAGCTCGGGTGAGGGAAGGATGGGGAAGGAAATCGGCCGTGCCCTTTCAAAGGAACCATCCCGGCAGTAAACTGGCCAGAGTAAGCTTGTAGATATGGCTGTTGTAAAACGGGGAGTCACTGACAGGAGTAACTATGACTCTCTTAAGGTAGCCAAATGCCTCGTCAAGAGGCGAAATACATCGGCAAACTCGAGAAGCTCCCGGCAGGAGTACTGTGACAGTCTTTATGTCGACAGATAATGGCGTATCGCTTCAGGTGACCTGGCTAGAGGAAGTTTGAAAATGTGACTGTATTAAAACGGGGAGCAACTGACAGGAGTAACTATGACTCTCATAAGGTATCCAAATGCCTCCTCAACAGGCGAAATACATCGGCAAACTCGAGAAGCTCCCGGCAGGAGTACTGTGGAAGACATTAGGTTGACAGACAATGGCGTATCGCGTTAGGTGAACTGGCTAGAGGAAGCTTGAAAATGTGACTGTGGTATAACGGGGAGCAACTGACAGGAGTAACTATGACTCTCTTAAGGTAGCCAAATGCCTCGTCAACCGGAGAAATACCTCGGCAAACTCGAGAAGCTCCCATCAGGAGTGCTGTGAAAGTCTTTAGGTTGGCAGATAATGGCGTATCGCTTCAGGGGAACTGGCTAGAGGAAGCTTGAAATTGTGACTGTGGTAAAACGGGGAGCAACTGACAGGAGTAACTATGACTCTCTTAAGGTAGCCAAATGCGTGGTCAACAGGCGAAATACATCGGCAAACTCAAGAAGCTCTCGTCAGGAGTGCTGTGAAAGTCTATAGGTTGACAGATAATGGCGTATCGCTTCAGGGGAACTGGCTAGAGGAAGCTTGAAATTGTGACTGTGGTATAACGGGGAGCAACTGACAGGAGTAACTATGACTCTCTTAAGGCAGCCAAATGCGTGGTCAACAGGCGAAATACATCGGCAAACTCGAGAAGCTCCCGTCAGGAGTGCTGTGAAAGTCTATAGGTTGACAGATAATGGCGTATCGCTTCAGGTGATCTGGCTAGAGGAAGCTTGAAAATGTGACTGTGGAAAAACGGGGAGCAGCTGACAGGAGTAACTATGACTCTCTTAAGGTAGCCAAATGCCTCGTCAGGAGGCGAAATACATCGGCAAACTCGAGAAGTTCCCGGCAGGAGTACTGTGAAAGACATTAGGTTGACAGACAATGGCCTATCGCGTCAGGTGAACTGGCTAGAGGAAGCTTGAAAATGTGACTGTGGAAAAACGGGGAGCAGCTGACAGGAGTAACTATGACTCTCTTAAGGTAGCCAAATGCCTCGTCAGGAGGCGAAATACATCGGCAAACTCGAGAAGTTCCCGGCAGGAGTACTGCGAAAGACATTAGGTTGACAGACAATGGCCTATCGCGTCAGGTGAACTGGCTAGAGGAAGCTTGAAAATGTGACTGTGGAAAAACGGGGAGCAGCTGACAGGAGTAACTATGACTCTCTTAAGGTAGCCAAATGGCTCGTCAACCGGAGAAATACATCGGAAAACTCGAGAAGCTCCCATCAGGAGTGCTGTGAAAGTCTTTATGTTGACATATATTGGCGTATCGCCTCTGGTAAACTGGCCAGAGTAAGCTTGTAGATGTGGCTGTTGTAAAACGGGGAGTCACTGACAGGAGTAATTATGACTCTCTTAAGGTAGCCAAATGCCTCGTCAAGAGGCGAAATACATCGGCAAACTCGAGAAGCTCCCGGCAGGAGTACTTTGACAGTCTTTATGTCGACAGATAATGGCGTATCGCTTCAGGAGACCTGGCTAGAGGAAGTTTGAAAATGTGACTGTATTAAAACGGGGAGCAACTGACAGGAGTAACTATGACTCTCTTAAGGTATCCAAATGCCTCCTCAACAGGCGAAATACATCGGCAAACTCGAGAAGCTCCCGGCAGGAGTACTGTGAAAGACATTAGGTTGACAGACAATGGCGTATCGCGTTAGGTGAACTGGCTAGAAGAAGCTTGAAAATGTGACTGTGGTATAACGGGGAGCAACTGACAGGAGTAACTATGACTCTCTTAATATAGCCAAATGCCTCGTCAACCGGAGAAATACCTCGGCAAACTCGAGAAGCTCCCGTCAGGAGTGCTGTGAAAGTCTTTAGGTTGGCAGATAATGGCGTATCGCTTCAGGGGAACTGGCTAGAGGAAGCTTGAAATTGTGACTGTGGTAAAACGGGGAGCAACTGACAGGAGTAACTATGACTCTCTTAAGGTAGCCAAATGCCTCGTCAGGAGGCGAAATACATCGGAAAACTCGAGAAGCTCCCATTAGGAGTGCTGTGAAAGTCTTTATGTTGACAGATATGGGCGTATCGCCTCTGGTAAACTGGCCAGAGTAAGATTGTAGATATGGCTGTTGTAAAACGGGGAGTCACTGACAGGAGTAACTATGACTCTCTTAAGGTAGCCAAATGCCTCGTCAAGAGGCGAAATACATCGGCAAACTCGAGAAGCTCCCGGCAGGAGTACTGTGACAGTCTTTATGTCGACAGATAATGGCGTATCGCTTCAGGTGACCTGGCTAGAGGAAGTTTGAAAATGTGACTGTATTAAAACGGGGAGCAACTGACAGGAGTAACTATGACTCTCATAAGGTATCCAAATGCCTCCTCAACAGGCGAAATACATCGGCAAACTCGAGAAGCTCCCGGCAGGAGTACTGTGGAAGACATTAGGTTGACAGACAATGGCGTATCGCGTTAGGTGAACTGGCTAGAGGAAGCTTGAAAATGTGACTGTGGTATAACGGGGAGCAACTGACAGGAGTAACTATGACTCTCTTAAGGTAGCCAAATGCCTCGTCAACCGGAGAAATACCTCGGCAAACTCGAGAAGCTCCCATCAGGAGTGCTGTGAAAGTCTTTAGGTTGGCAGATAATGGCGTATCGCTTCAGGGGAACTGGCTAGAGGAAGCTTGAAATTGTGACTGTGGTAAAACGGGGAGCAACTGACAGGAGTAACTATGACTCTCTTAAGGTAGCCAAATGCGTGGTCAACAGGCGAAATACATCGGCAAACTCAAGAAGCTCTCGTCAGGAGTGCTGTGAAAGTCTATAGGTTGACAGATAATGGCGTATCGCTTCAGGGGAACTGGCTAGAGGAAGCTTGAAATTGTGACTGTGGTATAACGGGGAGCAACTGACAGGAGTAACTATGACTCTCTTAAGGCAGCCAAATGCGTGGTCAACAGGCGAAATACATCGGCAAACTCGAGAAGCTCCCGTCAGGAGTGCTGTGAAAGTCTATAGGTTGACAGATAATGGCGTATCGCTTCAGGTGATCTGGCTAGAGGAAGCTTGAAAATGTGACTGTGGAAAAACGGGGAGCAGCTGACAGGAGTAACTATGACTCTCTTAAGGTAGCCAAATGCCTCGTCAGGAGGCGAAATACATCGGCAAACTCGAGAAGTTCCCGGCAGGAGTACTGTGAAAGACATTAGGTTGACAGACAATGGCCTATCGCGTCAGGTGAACTGGCTAGAGGAAGCATGAAAATGTGACTGTGGAAAAACGGGGAGCAGCTGACAGGAGTAACTATGACTCTCTTAAGGTAGCCAAATGCCTCGTCAGGAGGCGAAATACATCGGCAAACTCGAGAAGTTCCCGGCAGGAGTACTGTGAAAGACATTAGGTTGACAGACAATGGCCTATCGCGTCAGGTGAACTGGCTAGAGGAAGCTTGAAAATGTGACTGTGGAAAAACGGGGAGCAGCTGACAGGAGTAACTATGACTCTCTTAAGGTAGCCAAATGGCTCGTCAACCGGAGAAATACATCGGAAAACTCGAGAAGCTCCCATCAGGAGTGCTGTGAAAGTCTTTATGTTGACATATATTGGCGTATCGCCTCTGGTAAACTGGCCAGAGTAAGCTTGTAGATGTGGCTGTTGTAAAACGGGGAGTCACTGACAGGAGTAATTATGACTCTCTTAAGGTAGCCAAATGCCTCGTCAAGAGGCGAAATACATCGGCAAACTCGAGAAGCTCCCGGCAGGAGTACTTTGACAGTCTTTATGTCGACAGATAATGGCGTATCGCTTCAGGAGACCTGGCTAGAGGAAGTTTGAAAATGTGACTGTATTAAAACGGGGAGCAACTGACAGGAGTAACTATGACTCTCTTAAGGTATCCAAATGCCTCCTCAACAGGCGAAATACATCGGCAAACTCGAGAAGCTCCCGGCAGGAGTACTGTGAAAGACATTAGGTTGACAGACAATGGCGTATCGCGTTAGGTGAACTGGCTAGAAGAAGCTTGAAAATGTGACTGTGGTATAACGGGGAGCAACTGACAGGAGTAACTATGACTCTCTTAATATAGCCAAATGCCTCGTCAACCGGAGAAATACCTCGGCAAACTCGAGAAGCTCCCGTCAGGAGTGCTGTGAAAGTCTTTAGGTTGGCAGATAATGGCGTATCGCTTCAGGGGAACTGGCTAGAGGAAGCTTGAAATTGTGACTGTGGTAAAACGGGGAGCAACTGACAGGAGTAACTATGACTCTCTTAAGGTAGCCAAATGCCTCGTCAGGAGGCGAAATACATCGGAAAACTCGAGAAGCTCCCATCAGGAGTGCTGTGAAAGTCTTTATGTTGACAGATATGGGCGTATCGCCTCTGGTAAACTGGCCAGAGTAAGCTTGTAGATATGGCTGTTGTAAAACGGGGAGTCACTGACAGGAGTAACTATGACTCTCTTAAGGTAGCCAAATGCCTCGTCAAGAGGCGAAATACATCGGCAAACTCGAGAAGCTCCCGGCAGGAGTACTGTGACAGTCTTTATGTCGACAGATAATGGCGTATCGCTTCAGGTGACCTGGCTAGAGGAAGTTTGAAAATGTGACTGTATTAAAACGGGGAGCAACTGACAGGAGTAACTATGACTCTCATAAGGTATCCAAATGCCTCCTCAACAGGCGAAATACATCGGCAAACTCGAGAAGCTCCCGGCAGGAGTACTGTGGAAGACATTAGGTTGACAGACAATGGCGTATCGCGTTAGGTGAACTGGCTAGAGGAAGCTTGAAAATGTGACTGTGGTATAACGGGGAGCAACTGACAGGAGTAACTATGACTCTCTTAAGGTAGCCAAATGCCTCGTCAACCGGAGAAATACCTCGGCAAACTCGAGAAGCTCCCATCAGGAGTGCTGTGAAAGTCTTTAGGTTGGCAGATAATGGCGTATCGCTTCAGGGGAACTGGCTAGAGGAAGCTTGAAATTGTGACTGTGGTAAAACGGGGAGCAACTGACAGGAGTAAATATGACTCTCTTAAGGTAGCCAAATGCGTGGTCAACAGGCGAAATACATCGGCAAACTCAAGAAGCTCTCGTCAGGAGTGCTGTGAAAGTCTATAGGTTGACAGATAATGGCGTATCGCTTCAGGGGAACTGGCTAGAGGAAGCTTGAAATTGTGACTGTGGTATAACGGGGAGCAACTGACAGGAGTAACTATGACTCTCTTAAGGCAGCCAAATGCGTGGTCAACAGGCGAAATACATCGGCAAACTCGAGAAGCTCCCGTCAGGAGTGCTGTGAAAGTCTATAGGTTGACAGATAATGGCGTATCGCTTCAGGTGATCTGGCTAGAGGAAGCTTGAAAATGTGACTGTGGAAAAACGGGGAGCAGCTGACAGGAGTAACTATGACTCTCTTAAGGTAGCCAAATGCCTCGTCAGGAGGCGAAATACATCGGCAAACTCGAGAAGTTCCCGGCAGGAGTACTGTGAAAGACATTAGGTTGACAGACAATGGCCTATCGCGTCAGGTGAACTGGCTAGAGGAAGCTTGAAAATGTGACTGTGGAAAAACGGGGAGCAGCTGACAGGAGTAACTATGACTCTCTTAAGGTAGCCAAATGCCTCGTCAGGAGGCGAAATACATCGGCAAACTCGAGAAGTTCCCGGCAGGAGTACTGCGAAAGACATTAGGTTGACAGACAATGGCCTATCGCGTCAGGTGAACTGGCTAGAGGAAGCTTGAAAATGTGACTGTGGAAAAACGGGGAGCAGCTGACAGGAGTAACTATGACTCTCTTAAGGTAGCCAAATGGCTCGTCAACCGGAGAAATACATCGGAAAACTCGAGAAGCTCCCATCAGGAGTGCTGTGAAAGTCTTTATGTTGACATATATTGGCGTATCGCCTCTGGTAAACTGGCCAGAGTAAGCTTGTAGATGTGGCTGTTGTAAAACGGGGAGTCACTGACAGGAGTAATTATGACTCTCTTAAGGTAGCCAAATGCCTCGTCAAGAGGCGAAATACATCGGCAAACTCGAGAAGCTCCCGGCAGGAGTACTTTGACAGTCTTTATGTCGACAGATAATGGCGTATCGCTTCAGGAGACCTGGCTAGAGGAAGTTTGAAAATGTGACTGTATTAAAACGGGGAGCAACTGACAGGAGTAACTATGACTCTCTTAAGGTATCCAAATGCCTCCTCAACAGGCGAAATACATCGGCAAACTCGAGAAGCTCCCGGCAGGAGTACTGTGAAAGACATTAGGTTGACAGACAATGGCGTATCGCGTTAGGTGAACTGGCTAGAAGAAGCTTGAAAATGTGACTGTGGTATAACGGGGAGCAACTGACAGGAGTAACTATGACTCTCTTAATATAGCCAAATGCCTCGTCAACCGGAGAAATACCTCGGCAAACTCGAGAAGCTCCCGTCAGGAGTGCTGTGAAAGTCTTTAGGTTGGCAGATAATGGCGTATCGCTTCAGGGGAACTGGCTAGAGGAAGCTTGAAATTGTGACTGTGGTAAAACGGGGAGCAACTGACAGGAGTAACTATGACTCTCTTAAGGTAGCCAAATGCCTCGTCAGGAGGCGAAATACATCGGAAAACTCGAGAAGCTCCCATTAGGAGTGCTGTGAAAGTCTTTATGTTGACAGATATGGGCGTATCGCCTCTGGTAAACTGGCCAGAGTAAGCTTGTAGATATGGCTGTTGTAAAACGGGGAGTCACTGACAGGAGTAACTATGACTCTCTTAAGGTAGCCAAATGCCTCGTCAAGAGGCGAAATACATCGGCAAACTCGAGAAGCTCCCGGCAGGAGTACTGTGACAGTCTTTATGTCGACAGATAATGGCGTATCGCTTCAGGTGACCTGGCTAGAGGAAGTTTGAAAATGTGACTGTATTAAAACGGGGAGCAACTGACAGGAGTAACTATGACTCTCATAAGGTATCCAAATGCCTCCTCAACAGGCGAAATACATCGGCAAACTCGAGAAGCTCCCGGCAGGAGTACTGTGGAAGACATTAGGTTGACAGACAATGGCGTATCGCGTTAGGTGAACTGGCTAGAGGAAGCTTGAAAATGTGACTGTGGTATAACGGGGAGCAACTGACAGGAGTAACTATGACTCTCTTAAGGTAGCCAAATGCCTCGTCAACCGGAGAAATACCTCGGCAAACTCGAGAAGCTCCCATCAGGAGTGCTGTGAAAGTCTTTAGGTTGGCAGATAATGGCGTATCGCTTCAGGGGAACTGGCTAGAGGAAGCTTGAAATTGTGACTGTGGTAAAACGGGGAGCAACTGACAGGAGTAACTATGACTCTCTTAAGGTAGCCAAATGCGTGGTCAACAGGCGAAATACATCGGCAAACTCAAGAAGCTCTCGTCAGGAGTGCTGTGAAAGTCTATAGGTTGACAGATAATGGCGTATCGCTTCAGGGGAACTGGCTAGAGGAAGCTTGAAATTGTGACTGTGGTATAACGGGGAGCAACTGACAGGAGTAACTATGACTCTCTTAAGGCAGCCAAATGCGTGGTCAACAGGCGAAATACATCGGCAAACTCGAGAAGCTCCCGTCAGGAGTGCTGTGAAAGTCTATAGGTTGACAGATAATGGCGTATCGCTTCAGGTGAACTGGCTAGTGAAACCTTGAAAATGTGACTGTGGTAAAACGGGGAGCAACTGACAGGAGTAACTATGACTCTCTTAAGGTAGCCAAATGCGTGGTCAACAGTCGAAATACATCGGCAAACTCGAGAAGCTCCCATCAGGAGTGCTGTGAAAGTCTATAGGTTGACAGATAATGGCGTATCGCTTCAGGTGATCTGGCTAGAGGAAGCTTGAAAATGTGACTGTGGAAAAACGGGGAGCAGCTGACAGGAGTAACTATGACTCTCTTAAGGTAGCCAAATGCCTCGTCAGGAGGCGAAATACATCGGCAAACTCGAGAAGTTCCCGGCAGGAGTACTGTGAAAGACATTAGGTTGACAGACAATGGCCTATCGCGTCAGGTGAACTGGCTAGAGGAAGCTTGAAAATGTGACTGTGGAAAAACGGGGAGCAGCTGACAGGAGTAACTATGACTCTCTTAAGGTAGCCAAATGGCTCGTCAACCGGAGAAATACATCGGAAAACTCGAGAAGCTCCCATCAGGAGTGCTGTGAAAGTCTTTATGTTGACATATATTGGCGTATCGCCTCTGGTAAACTGGCCAGAGTAAGCTTGTAGATGTGGCTGTTGTAAAACGGGGAGTCACTGACAGGAGTAATTATGACTCTCTTAAGGTAGCCAAATGCCTCGTCAAGAGGCGAAATACATCGGCAAACTCGAGAAGCTCCCGGCAGGAGTACTTTGACAGTCTTTATGTCGACAGATAATGGCGTATCGCTTCAGGAGACCTGGCTAGAGGAAGTTTGAAAATGTGACTGTATTAAAACGGGGAGCAACTGACAGGAGTAACTATGACTCTCTTAAGGTATCCAAATGCCTCCTCAACAGGCGAAATACATCGGCAAACTCGAGAAGCTCCCGGCAGGAGTACTGTGAAAGACATTAGGTTGACAGACAATGGCGTATCGCGTTAGGTGAACTGGCTAGAAGAAGCTTGAAAATGTGACTGTGGTATAACGGGGAGCAACTGACAGGAGTAACTATGACTCTCTTAATATAGCCAAATGCCTCGTCAACCGGAGAAATACCTCGGCAAACTCGAGAAGCTCCCGTCAGGAGTGCTGTGAAAGTCTTTAGGTTGGCAGATAATGGCGTATCGCTTCAGGGGAACTGGCTAGAGGAAGCTTGAAATTGTGACTGTGGTAAAACGGGGAGCAACTGACAGGAGTAACTATGACTCTCTTAAGGTAGCCAAATGCCTCGTCAGGAGGCGAAATACATCGGAAAACTCGAGAAGCTCCCATCAGGAGTGCTGTGAAAGTCTTTATGTTGACAGATATGGGCGTATCGCCTCTGGTAAACTGGCCAGAGTAAGCTTGTAGATATGGCTGTTGTAAAACGGGGAGTCACTGACAGGAGTAACTATGACTCTCTTAAGGTAGCCAAATGCCTCGTCAAGAGGCGAAATACATCGGCAAACTCGAGAAGCTCCCGGCAGGAGTACTGTGACAGTCTTTATGTCGACAGATAATGGCGTATCGCTTCAGGTGACCTGGCTAGAGGAAGTTTGAAAATGTGACTGTATTAAAACGGGGAGCAACTGACAGGAGTAACTATGACTCTCTTAAGGTATCCAAATGCCTCCTCAACAGGCGAAATACATCGGCAAACTCGAGAAGCTCCCGGCAGGAGTACTGTGGAAGACATTAGGTTGACAGACAATGGCGTATCGCGTTAGGTGAACTGGCTAGAGGAAGCTTGAAAATGTGACTGTGGTATAACGGGGAGCAACTGACAGGAGTAACTATGACTCTCTTAAGGTAGCCAAATGCCTCGTCAACCGGAGAAATACCTCGGCAAACTCGAGAAGCTCCCATCAGGAGTGCTGTGAAAGTCTTTAGGTTGGCAGATAATGGCGTATCGCTTCAGGGGAACTGGCTAGAGGAAGCTTGAAATTGTGACTGTGGTAAAACGGGGAGCAACTGACAGGAGTAACTATGACTCTCTTAAGGTAGCCAATTGCGTGGTCAACAGGCGAAATACATCGGCAAACTCAAGAAGCTCTCGTCAGGAGTGCTGTGAAAGTCTATAGGTTGACAGATAATGGCGTATCGCTTCAGGGGAACTGGCTAGAGGAAGCTTGAAATTGTGACTGTGGTATAACGGGGAGCAACTGACAGGAGTAACTATGACTCTCTTAAGGCAGCCAAATGCGTGGTCAACAGGCGAAATACATCGGCAAACTCGAGAAGCTCCCGTCAGGAGTGCTGTGAAAGTCTATAGGTTGACAGATAATGGCGTATCGCTTCAGGTGAACTGGCTAGTGAAACCTTGAAAATGTGACTGTGGTAAAACGGGGAGCAACTGACAGGAGTAACTATGACTCTCTTAAGGTAGCCAAATGCGTGGTCAACAGTCGAAATACATCGGCAAACTCGAGAAGCTCCCATCAGGAGTGCTGTGAAAGTCTATAGGTTGACAGATAATGGCGTATCGCTTCAGGTGATCTAGCTAGAGGAAGCTTGAAAATGTGACTGTGGAAAAACGGGGAGCAGCTGACAGGAGTAACTATGACTCTCTTAAGGTAGCCAAATGCCTCGTCAGGAGGCGAAATACATCGGCAAACTCGAGAAGTTCCCGGCAGGAGTACTGTGAAAGACATTAGGTTGACAGACAATGGCCTATCGCGTCAGGTGAACTGGCTAGAGGAAGCTTGAAAATGTGACTGTGGAAAAACGGGGAGCAGCTGACAGGAGTAACTATGACTCTCTTAAGGTAGCCAAATGGCTCGTCAACCGGAGAAATACATCGGAAAACTCGAGAAGCTCCCATCAGGAGTGCTGTGAAAGTCTTTATGTTGACATATATTGGCGTATCGCCTCTGGTAAACTGGCCAGAGTAAGCTTGTAGATGTGGCTGTTGTAAAACGGGGAGTCACTGACAGGAGTAATTATGACTCTCTTAAGGTAGCCAAATGCCTCGTCAAGAGGCGAAATACATCGGCAAACTCGAGAAGCTCCCGGCAGGAGTACTTTGACAGTCTTTATGTCGACAGATAATGGCGTATCGCTTCAGGAGACCTGGCTAGAGGAAGTTTGAAAATGTGACTGTATTAAAACGGGGAGCAACTGACAGGAGTAACTATGACTCTCTTAAGGTATCCAAATGCCTCCTCAACAGGCGAAATACATCGGCAAACTCGAGAAGCTCCCGGCAGGAGTACTGTGAAAGACATTAGGTTGACAGACAATGGCGTATCGCGTTAGGTGAACTGGCTAGAAGAAGCTTGAAAATGTGACTGTGGTATAACGGGGAGCAACTGACAGGAGTAACTATGACTCTCTTAATATAGCCAAATGCCTCGTCAACCGGAGAAATACCTCGGCAAACTCGAGAAGCTCCCGTCAGGAGTGCTGTGAAAGTCTTTAGGTTGGCAGATAATGGCGTATCGCTTCAGGGGAACTGGCTAGAGGAAGCTTGAAATTGTGACTGTGGTAAAACGGGGAGCAACTGACAGGAGTAACTATGACTCTCTTAAGGTAGCCAAATGCCTCGTCAGGAGGCGAAATACATCGGAAAACTCGAGAAGCTCCCATCAGGAGTGCTGTGAAAGTCTTTATGTTGACAGATATGGGCGTATCGCCTCTGGTAAACTGGCCAGAGTAAGCTTGTAGATATGGCTGTTGTAAAACGGGGAGTCACTGACAGGAGTAACTATGACTCTCTTAAGGTAGCCAAATGCCTCGTCAAGAGGCGAAATACATCGGCAAACTCGAGAAGCTCCCGGCAGGAGTACTGTGACAGTCTTTATGTCGACAGATAATGGCGTATCGCTTCAGGTGACCTGGCTAGAGGAAGTTTGAAAATGTGACTGTATTAAAACGGGGAGCAACTGACAGGAGTAACTATGACTCTCTTAAGGTATCCAAATGCCTCCTCAACAGGCGAAATACATCGGCAAACTCGAGAAGCTCCCGGCAGGAGTACTGTGGAAGACATTAGGTTGACAGACAATGGCGTATCGCGTTAGGTGAACTGGCTAGAGGAAGCTTGAAAATGTGACTGTGGTATAACGGGGAGCAACTGACAGGAGTAACTATGACTCTCTTAAGGTAGCCAAATGCCTCGTCAACCGGAGAAATACCTCGGCAAACTCGAGAAGCTCCCATCAGGAGTGCTGTGAAAGTCTTTAGGTTGGCAGATAATGGCGTATCGCTTCAGGGGAACTGGCTAGAGGAAGCTTGAAATTGTGACTGTGGTAAAACGGGGAGCAACTGACAGGAGTAACTATGACTCTCTTAAGGTAGCCAAATGCGTGGTCAACAGGCGAAATACATCGGCAAACTCAAGAAGCTCTCGTCAGGAGTGCTGTGAAAGTCTATAGGTTGACAGATAATGGCGTATCGCTTCAGGGGAACTGGCTAGAGGAAGCTTGAAATTGTGACTGTGGTATAACGGGGAGCAACTGACAGGAGTAACTATGACTCTCTTAAGGCAGCCAAATGCGTGGTCAACAGGCGAAATACATCGGCAAACTCGAGAAGCTCCCGTCAGGAGTGCTGTGAAAGTCTATAGGTTGACAGATAATGGCGTATCGCTTCAGGTGAACTGGCTAGTGAAACCTTGAAAATGTGACTGTGGTAAAACGGGGAGCAACTGACAGGAGTAACTATGACTCTCTTAAGGTAGCCAAATGCGTGGTCAACAGTCGAAATACATCGGCAAACTCGAGAAGCTCCCATCAGGAGTGCTGTGAAAGTCTATAGGTTGACAGATAATGGCGTATCGCTTCAGGTGATCTAGCTAGAGGAAGCTTGAAAATGTGACTGTGGAAAAACGGGGAGCAGCTGACAGGAGTAACTATGACTCTCTTAAGGTAGCCAAATGCCTCGTCAGGAGGCGAAATACATCGGAAAACTCGAGAAGCTCCCATCAGGAGTGCTGTGAAAGTCTTTATGTTGACAGATATGGGCGTATCGCCTCTGGTAAACTGGCCAGAGTAAGCTTGTAGATATGGCTGTTGTAAAACGGGGAGTCACTGACAGGAGTAACTATGACTCTCTTAAGGTAGCCAAATGCCTCGTCAAGAGGCGAAATACATCGGCAAACTCGAGAAGCTCCCGGCAGGAGTACTGTGACAGTCTTTATGTCGACAGATAATGGCGTATCGCTTCAGGTGACCTGGCTAGAGGAAGTTTGAAAATGTGACTGTATTAAAACGGGGAGCAACTGACAGGAGTAACTATGACTCTCTTAAGGTATCCAAATGCCTCCTCAACAGGCGAAATACATCGGCAAACTCGAGAAGCTCCCGGCAGGAGTACTGTGGAAGACATTAGGTTGACAGACAATGGCGTATCGCGTTAGGTGAACTGGCTAGAGGAAGCTTGAAAATGTGACTGTGGTATAACGGGGAGCAACTGACAGGAGTAACTATGACTCTCTTAAGGTAGTCAAATGCCTCGTCAACCGGAGAAATACCTCGGCAAACTCGAGAAGCTCCCATCAGGAGTGCTGTGAAAGTCTTTAGGTTGGCAGATAATGGCGTATCGCTTCAGGGGAACTGGCTAGAGGAAGCTTGAAATTGTGACTGTGGTAAAACGGGGAGCAACTGACAGGAGTAACTATGACTCTCTTAAGGTAGCCAATTGCGTGGTCAACAGGCGAAATACATCGGCAAACTCAAGAAGCTCTCGTCAGGAGTGCTGTGAAAGTCTATAGGTTGACAGATAATGGCGTATCGCTTCAGGGGAACTGGCTAGAGGAAGCTTGAAATTGTGACTGTGGTATAACGGGGAGCAACTGACAGGAGTAACTATGACTCTCTTAAGGCAGCCAAATGCGTGGTCAACAGGCGAAATACATCGGCAAACTCGAGAAGCTCCCGTCAGGAGTGCTGTGAAAGTCTATAGGTTGACAGATAATGGCGTATCGCTTCAGGTGAACTGGCTAGTGAAACCTTGAAAATGTGACTGTGGTAAAACGGGGAGCAACTGACAGGAGTAACTATGACTCTCTTAAGGTAGCCAAATGCGTGGTCAACAGTCGAAATACATCGGCAAACTCGAGAAGCTCCCATCAGGAGTGCTGTGAAAGTCTATAGGTTGACAGATAATGGCGTATCGCTTCAGGTGATCTAGCTAGAGGAAGCTTGAAAATGTGACTGTGGAAAAACGGGGAGCAGCTGACAGGAGTAACTATGACTCTCTTAAGGTAGCCAAATGCCTCGTCAGGAGGCGAAATACATCGGCAAACTCGAGAAGTTCCCGGCAGGAGTACTGTGAAAGACATTAGGTTGACAGACAATGGCCTATCGCGTCAGGTGAACTGGCTAGAGGAAGCTTGAAAATGTGACTGTGGAAAAACGGGGAGCAGCTGACAGGAGTAACTATGACTCTCTTAAGGTAGCCAAATGGCTCGTCAACCGGAGAAATACATCGGAAAACTCGAGAAGCTCCCATCAGGAGTGCTGTGAAAGTCTTTATGTTGACATATATTGGCGTATCGCCTCTGGTAAACTGGCCAGAGTAAGCTTGTAGATGTGGCTGTTGTAAAACGGGGAGTCACTGACAGGAGTAATTATGACTCTCTTAAGGTAGCCAAATGCCTCGTCAAGAGGCGAAATACATCGGCAAACTCGAGAAGCTCCCGGCAGGAGTACTTTGACAGTCTTTATGTCGACAGATAATGGCGTATCGCTTCAGGAGACCTGGCTAGAGGAAGTTTGAAAATGTGACTGTATTAAAACGGGGAGCAACTGACAGGAGTAACTATGACTCTCTTAAGGTATCCAAATGCCTCCTCAACAGGCGAAATACATCGGCAAACTCGAGAAGCTCCCGGCAGGAGTACTGTGAAAGACATTAGGTTGACAGACAATGGCGTATCGCGTTAGGTGAACTGGCTAGAAGAAGCTTGAAAATGTGACTGTGGTATAACGGGGAGCAACTGACAGGAGTAACTATGACTCTCTTAATATAGCCAAATGCCTCGTCAACCGGAGAAATACCTCGGCAAACTCGAGAAGCTCCCGTCAGGAGTGCTGTGAAAGTCTTTAGGTTGGCAGATAATGGCGTATCGCTTCAGGGGAACTGGCTAGAGGAAGCTTGAAATTGTGACTGTGGTAAAACGGGGAGCAACTGACAGGAGTAACTATGACTCTCTTAAGGTAGCCAAATGCCTCGTCAGGAGGCGAAATACATCGGAAAACTCGAGAAGCTCCCATCAGGAGTGCTGTGAAAGTCTTTATGTTGACAGATATGGGCGTATCGCCTCTGGTAAACTGGCCAGAGTAAGCTTGTAGATATGGCTGTTGTAAAACGGGGAGTCACTGACAGGAGTAACTATGACTCTCTTAAGGTAGCCAAATGCCTCGTCAAGAGGCGAAATACATCGGCAAACTCGAGAAGCTCCCGGCAGGAGTACTGTGACAGTCTTTATGTCGACAGATAATGGCGTATCGCTTCAGGTGACCTGGCTAGAGGAAGTTTGAAAATGTGACTGTATTAAAACGGGGAGCAACTGACAGGAGTAACTATGACTCTCTTAAGGTATCCAAATGCCTCCTCAACAGGCGAAATACATCGGCAAACTCGAGAAGCTCCCGGCAGGAGTACTGTGGAAGACATTAGGTTGACAGACAATGGCGTATCGCGTTAGGTGAACTGGCTAGAGGAAGCTTGAAAATGTGACTGTGGTATAACGGGGAGCAACTGACAGGAGTAACTATGACTCTCTTAAGGTAGCCAAATGCCTCGTCAACCGGAGAAATACCTCGGCAAACTCGAGAAGCTCCCATCAGGAGTGCTGTGAAAGTCTTTAGGTTGGCAGATAATGGCGTATCGCTTCAGGGGAACTGGCTAGAGGAAGCTTGAAATTGTGACTGTGGTAAAACGGGGAGCAACTGACAGGAGTAACTATGACTCTCTTAAGGTAGCCAAATGCGTGGTCAACAGGCGAAATACATCGGCCAACTCAAGAAGCTCTCGTCAGGAGTGCTGTGAAAGTCTATAGGTTGACAGATAATGGCGTATCGCTTCAGGGGAACTGGCTAGAGGAAGCTTGAAATTGTGACTGTGGTATAACGGGGAGCAACTGACAGGAGTAACTATGACTCTCTTAAGGCAGCCAAATGCGTGGTCAACAGGCGAAATACATCGGCAAACTCGAGAAGCTCCCGTCAGGAGTGCTGTGAAAGTCTATAGGTTGACAGATAATGGCGTATCGCTTCAGGTGAACTGGCTAGTGAAACCTTGAAAATGTGACTGTGGTAAAACGGGGAGCAACTGACAGGAGTAACTATGACTCTCTTAAGGTAGCCAAATGCGTGGTCAACAGTCGAAATACATCGGCAAACTCGAGAAGCTCCCATCAGGAGTGCTGTGAAAGTCTATAGGTTGACAGATAATGGCGTATCGCTTCAGGTGATCTAGCTAGAGGAAGCTTGAAAATGTGACTGTGGAAAAACGGGGAGCAGCTGACAGGAGTAACTATGACTCTCTTAAGGTAGCCAAATGCCTCGTCAGGAGGCGAAATACATCGGAAAACTCGAGAAGCTCCCATCAGGAGTGCTGTGAAAGTCTTTATGTTGACAGATATGGGCGTATCGCCTCTGGTAAACTGGCCAGAGTAAGCTTGTAGATATGGCTGTTGTAAAACGGGGAGTCACTGACAGGAGTAACTATGACTCTCTTAAGGTAGCCAAATGCCTCGTCAAGAGGCGAAATACATCGGCAAACTCGAGAAGCTCCCGGCAGGAGTACTGTGACAGTCTTTATGTCGACAGATAATGGCGTATCGCTTCAGGTGACCTGGCTAGAGGAAGTTTGAAAATGTGACTGTATTAAAACGGGGAGCAACTGACAGGAGTAACTATGACTCTCTTAAGGTATCCAAATGCCTCCTCAACAGGCGAAATACATCGGCAAACTCGAGAAGCTCCCGGCAGGAGTACTGTGGAAGACATTAGGTTGACAGACAATGGCGTATCGCGTTAGGTGAACTGGCTAGAGGAAGCTTGAAAATGTGACTGTGGTATAACGGGGAGCAACTGACAGGAGTAACTATGACTCTCTTAAGGTAGTCAAATGCCTCGTCAACCGGAGAAATACCTCGGCAAACTCGAGAAGCTCCCATCAGGAGTGCTGTGAAAGTCTTTAGGTTGGCAGATAATGGCGTATCGCTTCAGGGGAACTGGCTAGAGGAAGCTTGAAATTGTGACTGTGGTAAAACGGGGAGCAACTGACAGGAGTAACTATGACTCTCTTAAGGTAGCCAATTGCGTGGTCAACAGGCGAAATACATCGGCAAACTCAAGAAGCTCTCGTCAGGAGTGCTGTGAAAGTCTATAGGTTGACAGATAATGGCGTATCGCTTCAGGGGAACTGGCTAGAGGAAGCTTGAAATTGTGACTGTGGTATAACGGGGAGCAACTGACAGGAGTAACTATGACTCTCTTAAGGCAGCCAAATGCGTGGTCAACAGGCGAAATACATCGGCAAACTCGAGAAGCTCCCGTCAGGAGTGCTGTGAAAGTCTATAGGTTGACAGATAATGGCGTATCGCTTCAGGTGAACTGGCTAGTGAAACCTTGAAAATGTGACTGTGGTAAAACGGGGAGCAACTGACAGGAGTAACTATGACTCTCTTAAGGTAGCCAAATGCGTGGTCAACAGTCGAAATACATCGGCAAACTCGAGAAGCTCCCATCAGGAGTGCTGTGAAAGTCTATAGGTTGACAGATAATGGCGTATCGCTTCAGGTGATCTAGCTAGAGGAAGCTTGAAAATGTGACTGTGGAAAAACGGGGAGCAGCTGACAGGAGTAACTATGACTCTCTTAAGGTAGCCAAATGCCTCGTCAGGAGGCGAAATACATCGGCAAACTCGAGAAGTTCCCGGCAGGAGTACTGTGAAAGACATTAGGTTGACAGACAATGGCCTATCGCGTCAGGTGAACTGGCTAGAGGAAGCTTGAAAATGTGACTGTGGAAAAACGGGGAGCAGCTGACAGGAGTAACTATGACTCTCTTAAGGTAGCCAAATGGCTCGTCAACCGGAGAAATACATCGGAAAACTCGAGAAGCTCCCATCAGGAGTGCTGTGAAAGTCTTTATGTTGACATATATTGGCGTATCGCCTCTGGTAAACTGGCCAGAGTAAGCTTGTAGATGTGGCTGTTGTAAAACGGGGAGTCACTGACAGGAGTAATTATGACTCTCTTAAGGTAGCCAAATGCCTCGTCAAGAGGCGAAATACATCGGCAAACTCGAGAAGCTCCCGGCAGGAGTACTTTGACAGTCTTTATGTCGACAGATAATGGCGTATCGCTTCAGGAGACCTGGCTAGAGGAAGTTTGAAAATGTGACTGTATTAAAACGGGGAGCAACTGACAGGAGTAACTATGACTCTCTTAAGGTATCCAAATGCCTCCTCAACAGGCGAAATACATCGGCAAACTCGAGAAGCTCCCGGCAGGAGTACTGTGAAAGACATTAGGTTGACAGACAATGGCGTATCGCGTTAGGTGAACTGGCTAGAAGAAGCTTGAAAATGTGACTGTGGTATAACGGGGAGCAACTGACAGGAGTAACTATGACTCTCTTAATATAGCCAAATACCTCGTCAACCGGAGAAATACCTCGGCAAACTCGAGAAGCTCCCGTCAGGAGTGCTGTGAAAGTCTTTAGGTTGGCAGATAATGGCGTATCGCTTCAGGGGAACTGGCTAGAGGAAGCTTGAAATTGTGACTGTGGTAAAACGGGGAGCAACTGACAGGAGTAACTATGACTCTCTTAAGGTAGCCAAATGCCTCGTCAGGAGGCGAAATACATCGGAAAACTCGAGAAGCTCCCATCAGGAGTGCTGTGAAAGTCTTTATGTTGACAGATATGGGCGTATCGCCTCTGGTAAACTGGCCAGAGTAAGCTTGTAGATATGGCTGTTGTAAAACGGGGAGTCACTGACAGGAGTAACTATGACTCTCTTAAGGTAGCCAAATGCCTCGTCAAGAGGCGAAATACATCGGCAAACTCGAGAAGATCCCGGCAGGAGTACTGTGACAGTCTTTATGTCGACAGATAATGGCGTATCGCTTCAGGTGACCTGGCTAGAGGAAGTTTGAAAATGTGACTGTATTAAAACGGGGAGCAACTGACAGGAGTAACTATGACTCTCTTAAGGTATCCAAATGCCTCCTCAACAGGCGAAATACATCGGCAAACTCGAGAAGCTCCCGGCAGGAGTAGTGTGGAAGACATTAGGTTGACAGACAATGGCGTATCGCGTTAGGTGAACTGGCTAGAGGAAGCTTGAAAATGTGACTGTGGTATAACGGGGAGCAACTGACAGGAGTAACTATGACTCTCTTAAGGTAGCCAAATGCCTCGTCAACCGGAGAAATACCTCGGCAAACTCGAGAAGCTCCCATCAGGAGTGCTGTGAAAGTCTTTAGGTTGGCAGATAATGGCGTATCGCTTCAGGGGAACTGGCTAGAGGAAGCTTGAAATTGTGACTGTGGTAAAACGGGGAGCAACTGACAGGAGTAACTATGACTCTCTTAAGGTAGCCAATTGCGTGGTCAACAGGCGAAATACATCGGCAAACTCAAGAAGCTCTCGTCAGGAGTGCTGTGAAAGTCTATAGGTTGACAGATAATGGCGTATCGCTTCAGGGGAACTGGCTAGAGGAAGCTTGAAATTGTGACTGTGGTATAACGGGGAGCAACTGACAGGAGTAACTATGACTCTCTTAAGGCAGCCAAATGCGTGGTCAACAGGCGAAATACATCGGCAAACTCGAGAAGCTCCCGTCAGGAGTGCTGTGAAAGTCTATAGGTTGACAGATAATGGCGTATCGCTTCAGGTGAACTGGCTAGTGAAACCTTGAAAATGTGACTGTGGTAAAACGGGGAGCAACTGACAGGAGTAACTATGACTCTCTTAAGGTAGCCAAATGCGTGGTCAACAGTCGAAATACATCGGCAAACTCGAGAAGCTCCCATCAGGAGTGCTGTGAAAGTCTATAGGTTGACAGATAATGGCGTATCGCTTCAGGTGATCTAGCTAGAGGAAGCTTGAAAATGTGACTGTGGAAAAACGGGGAGCAGCTGACAGGAGTAACTATGACTCTCTTAAGGTAGCCAAATGCCTCGTCAGGAGGCGAAATACATCGGCAAACTCGAGAAGTTCCCGGCAGGAGTACTGTGAAAGACATTAGGTTGACAGACAATGGCCTATCGCGTCAGGTGAACTGGCTAGAGGAAGCTTGAAAATGTGACTGTGGAAAAACGGGGAGCAGCTGACAGGAGTAACTATGACTCTCTTAAGGTAGCCAAATGGCTCGTCAACCGGAGAAATACATCGGAAAACTCGAGAAGCTCCCATCAGGAGTGCTGTGAAAGTCTTTATGTTGACATATATTGGCGTATCGCCTCTGGTAAACTGGCCAGAGTAAGCTTGTAGATGTGGCTGTTGTAAAACGGGGAGTCACTGACAGGAGTAATTATGACTCTCTTAAGGTAGCCAAATGCCTCGTCAAGAGGCGAAATACATCGGCAAACTCGAGAAGCTCCCGGCAGGAGTACTTTGACAGTCTTTATGTCGACAGATAATGGCGTATCGCTTCAGGAGACCTGGCTAGAGGAAGTTTGAAAATGTGACTGTATTAAAACGGGGAGCAACTGACAGGAGTAACTATGACTCTCTTAAGGTATCCAAATGCCTCCTCAACAGGCGAAATACATCGGCAAACTCGAGAAGCTCCCGGCAGGAGTACTGTGAAAGACATTAGGTTGACAGACAATGGCGTATCGCGTTAGGTGAACTGGCTAGAAGAAGCTTGAAAATGTGACTGTGGTATAACGGGGAGCAACTGACAGGAGTAACTATGACTCTCTTAATATAGCCAAATGCCTCGTCAACCGGAGAAATACCTCGGCAAACTCGAGAAGCTCCTGTCAGGAGTGCTGTGAAAGTCTTTAGGTTGGCAGATAATGGCGTATCGCTTCAGGGGAACTGGCTAGAGGAAGCTTGAAATTGTGACTGTGGTAAAACGGGGAGCAACTGACAGGAGTAACTATGACTCTCTTAAGGTAGCCAAATGCCTCGTCAGGAGGCGAAATACATCGGAAAACTCGAGAAGCTCCCATCAGGAGTGCTGTGAAAGTCTTTATGTTGACAGATATGGGCGTATCGCCTCTGGTAAACTGGCCAGAGTAAGCTTGTAGATATGGCTGTTGTAAAACGGGGAGTCACTGACAGGAGTAACTATGACTCTCTTAAGGTAGCCAAATGCCTCGTCAAGAGGCGAAATACATCGGCAAACTCGAGAAGATCCCGGCAGGAGTACTGTGACAGTCTTTATGTCGACAGATAATGGCGTATCGCTTCAGGTGACCTGGCTAGAGGAAGTTTGAAAATGTGACTGTATTAAAACGGGGAGCAACTGACAGGAGTAACTATGACTCTCTTAAGGTATCCAAATGCCTCCTCAACAGGCGAAATACATCGGCAAACTCGAGAAGCTCCCGGCAGGAGTAGTGTGGAAGACATTAGGTTGACAGACAATGGCGTATCGCGTTAGGTGAACTGGCTAGAGGAAGCTTGAAAATGTGACTGTGGTATAACGGGGAGCAACTGACAGGAGTAACTATGACTCTCTTAAGGTAGCCAAATGCCTCGTCAACCGGAGAAATACCTCGGCAAACTCGAGAAGCTCCCATCAGGAGTGCTGTGAAAGTCTTTAGGTTGGCAGATAATGGCGTATCGCTTCAGGGGAACTGGCTAGAGGAAGCTTGAAATTGTGACTGTGGTAAAACGGGGAGCAACTGACAGGAGTAACTATGACTCTCTTAAGGTAGCCAATTGCGTGGTCAACAGGCGAAATACATCGGCAAACTCAAGAAGCTCTCGTCAGGAGTGCTGTGAAAGTCTATAGGTTGACAGATAATGGCGTATCGCTTCAGGGGAACTGGCTAGAGGAAGCTTGAAATTGTGACTGTGGTATAACGGGGAGCAACTGACAGGAGTAACTATGACTCTCTTAAGGCAGCCAAATGCGTGGTCAACAGGCGAAATACATCGGCAAACTCGAGAAGCTCCCGTCAGGAGTGCTGTGAAAGTCTATAGGTTGACAGATAATGGCGTATCGCTTCAGGTGAAACCTTGAAAATGTGACTGTGGTAAAACGGGGAGCAACTGACAGGAGTAACTATGACTCTCTTAAGGTAGCCAAATGCGTGGTCAACAGTCGAAATACATCGGCAAACTCGAGAAGCTCCCATCAGGAGTGCTGTGAAAGTCTATAGGTTGACAGATAATGGCGTATCGCTTCAGGTGATCTAGCTAGAGGAAGCTTGAAAATGTGACTGTGGAAAAACGGGGAGCAGCTGACAGGAGTAACTATGACTCTCTTAAGGTAGCCAAATGCCTCGTCAGGAGGCGAAATACATCGGCAAACTCGAGAAGTTCCCGGCAGGAGTACTGTGAAAGACATTAGGTTGACAGACAATGGCCTATCGCGTCAGGTGAACTGGCTAGAGGAAGCTTGAAAATGTGACTGTGGAAAAACGGGGAGCAGCTGACAGGAGTAACTATGACTCTCTTAAGGTAGCCAAATGGCTCGTCAACCGGAGAAATACATCGGAAAACTCGAGAAGCTCCCATCAGGAGTGCTGTGAAAGTCTTTATGTTGACATATATTGGCGTATCGCCTCTGGTAAACTGGCCAGAGTAAGCTTGTAGATGTGGCTGTTGTAAAACGGGGAGTCACTGACAGGAGTAATTATGACTCTCTTAAGGTAGCCAAATGCCTCGTCAAGAGGCGAAATACATCGGCAAACTCGAGAAGCTCCCGGCAGGAGTACTTTGACAGTCTTTATGTCGACAGATAATGGCGTATCGCTTCAGGAGACCTGGCTAGAGGAAGTTTGAAAATGTGACTGTATTAAAACGGGGAGCAACTGACAGGAGTAACTATGACTCTCTTAAGGTATCCAAATGCCTCCTCAACAGGCGAAATACATCGGCAAACTCGAGAAGCTCCCGGCAGGAGTACTGTGAAAGACATTAGGTTGACAGACAATGGCGTATCGCGTTAGGTGAACTGGCTAGAAGAAGCTTGAAAATGTGACTGTGGTATAACGGGGAGCAACTGACAGGAGTAACTATGACTCTCTTAATATAGCCAAATGCCTCGTCAACCGGAGAAATACCTCGGCAAACTCGAGAAGCTCCCGTCAGGAGTGCTGTGAAAGTCTTTAGGTTGGCAGATAATGGCGTATCGCTTCAGGGGAACTGGCTAGAGGAAGCTTGAAATTGTGACTGTGGTAAAACGGGGAGCAACTGACAGGAGTAACTATGACTCTCTTAAGGTAGCCAAATGCCTCGTCAGGAGGCGAAATACATCGGAAAACTCGAGAAGCTCCCATCAGGAGTGCTGTGAAAGTCTTTATGTTGACAGATATGGGCGTATCGCCTCTGGTAAACTGGCCAGAGTAAGCTTGTAGATATGGCTGTTGTAAAACGGGGAGTCACTGACAGGAGTAACTATGACTCTCTTAAGGTAGCCAAATGCCTCGTCAAGAGGCGAAATACATCGGCAAACTCGAGAAGATCCCGGCAGGAGTACTGTGACAGTCTTTATGTCGACAGATAATGGCGTATCGCTTCAGGTGACCTGGCTAGAGGAAGTTTGAAAATGTGACTGTATTAAAACGGGGAGCAACTGACAGGAGTAACTATGACTCTCTTAAGGTATCCAAATGCCTCCTCAACAGGCGAAATACATCGGCAAACTCGAGAAGCTCCCGGCAGGAGTAGTGTGGAAGACATTAGGTTGACAGACAATGGCGTATCGCGTTAGGTGAACTGGCTAGAGGAAGCTTGAAATTGTGACTGTGGTAAAACGGGGAGCAACTGACAGGAGTAACTATGACTCTCTTAAGGTAGCCAAATGCGTGGTCAACAGGCGAAATACATCGGCAAACTCAAGAAGCTCTCGTCAGGAGTGCTGTGAAAGTCTATAGGTTGACAGATAATGGCGTATCGCTTCAGGGGAACTGGCTAGAGGAAGCTTGAAATTGTGACTGTGGTATAACGGGGAGCAACTGACAGGAGTAACTATGACTCTCTTAAGGCAGCCAAATGCGTGGTCAACAGGCGAAATACATCGGCAAACTCGAGAAGCTCCCGTCAGGAGTGCTGTGAAAGTCTATAGGTTGACAGATAATGGCGTATCGCTTCAGGTGAACTGGCTAGTGAAACCTTGAAAATGTGACTGTGGTAAAACGGGGAGCAACTGACAGGAGTAACTATGACTCTCTTAAGGTAGCCAAATGCGTGGTCAACAGTCGAAATACATCGGCAAACTCGAGAAGCTCCCATCAGGAGTGCTGTGAAAGTCTATAGGTTGACAGATAATGGCGTATCGCTTCAGGTGATCTAGCTAGAGGAAGCTTGAAAATGTGACTGTGGAAAAACGGGGAGCAGCTGACAGGAGTAACTATGACTCTCTTAAGGTAGCCAAATGCCTCGTCAGGAGGCGAAATACATCGGCAAACTCGAGAAGTTCCCGGCAGGAGTACTGTGAAAGACATTAGGTTGACAGACAATGGCCTATCGCGTCAGGTGAACTGGCTAGAGGAAGCTTGAAAATGTGACTGTGGAAAAACGGGGAGCAGCTGACAGGAGTAACTATGACTCTCTTAAGGTAGCCAAATGGCTCGTCAACCGGAGAAATACATCGGAAAACTCGAGAAGCTCCCATCAGGAGTGCTGTGAAAGTCTTTATGTTGACATATATTGGCGTATCGCCTCTGGTAAACTGGCCAGAGTAAGCTTGTAGATGTGGCTGTTGTAAAACGGGGAGTCACTGACAGGAGTAATTATGACTCTCTTAAGGTAGCCAAATGCCTCGTCAAGAGGCGAAATACATCGGCAAACTCGAGAAGCTCCCGGCAGGAGTACTTTGACAGTCTTTATGTCGACAGATAATGGCGTATCGCTTCAGGAGACCTGGCTAGAGGAAGTTTGAAAATGTGACTGTATTAAAACGGGGAGCAACTGACAGGAGTAACTATGACTCTCTTAAGGTATCCAAATGCCTCCTCAACAGGCGAAATACATCGGCAAACTCGAGAAGCTCCCGGCAGGAGTACTGTGAAAGACATTAGGTTGACAGACAATGGCGTATCGCGTTAGGTGAACTGGCTAGAAGAAGCTTGAAAATGTGACTGTGGTATAACGGGGAGCAACTGACAGGAGTAACTATGACTCTCTTAATATAGCCAAATGCCTCGTCAACCGGAGAAATACCTCGGCAAACTCGAGAAGCTCCCGTCAGGAGTGCTGTGAAAGTCTTTAGGTTGGCAGATAATGGCGTATCGCTTCAGGGGAACTGGCTAGAGGAAGCTTGAAATTGTGACTGTGGTAAAACGGGGAGCAACTGACAGGAGTAACTATGACTCTCTTAAGGTAGCCAAATGCCTCGTCAGGAGGCGAAATACATCGGAAAACTCGAGAAGCTCCCATCAGGAGTGCTGTGAAAGTCTTTATGTTGACAGATATGGGCGTATCGCCTCTGGTAAACTGGCCAGAGTAAGCTTGTAGATATGGCTGTTGTAAAACGGGGAGTCACTGACAGGAGTAACTATGACTCTCTTAAGGTAGCCAAATGCCTCGTCAAGAGGCGAAATACATCGGCAAACTCGAGAAGCTCCCGGCAGGAGTACTGTGACAGTCTTTATGTCGACAGATAATGGCGTATCGCTTCAGGTGACCTGGCTAGAGGAAGTTTGAAAATGTGACTGTATTAAAACGGGGAGCAACTGACAGGAGTAACTATGACTCTCTTAAGGTATCCAAATGCCTCCTCAACAGGCGAAATACATCGGCAAACTCGAGACGCTCCCGGCAGGAGTACTGTGGAAGACATTAGGTTGACAGACAATGGCGTATCGCGTTAGGTGAACTGGCTAGAGGAAGCTTGAAAATGTGACTGTGGTATAACGGGGAGCAACTGACAGGAGTAACTATGACTCTCTTAAGGTAGCCAAATGCCTCGTCAACCGGAGAAATACCTCGGCAAACTCGAGAAGCTCCCATCAGGAGTGCTGTGAAAGTCTTTAGGTTGGCAGATAATGGCGTATCGCTTCAGGGGAACTGGCTAGAGGAAGCTTGAAATTGTGACTGTGGTAAAACGGGGAGCAACTGACAGGAGTAACTATGACTCTCTTAAGGTAGCCAAATGCGTGGTCAACAGGCGAAATACATCGGCAAACTCAAGAAGCTCTCGTCAGGAGTGCTGTGAAAGTCTATAGGTTGACAGATAATGGCGTATCGCTTCAGGGGAACTGGCTAGAGGAAGCTTGAAATTGTGACTGTGGTATAACGGGGAGCAACTGACAGGAGTAACTACGACTCTCTTAAGGCAGCCAAATGCGTGGTCAACAGGCGAAATACATCGGCAAACTCGAGAAGCTCCCGTCAGGAGTGCTGTGAAAGTCTATAGGTTGACAGATAATGGCGTATCGCTTCAGGTGAACTGGCTAGTGAAACCTTGAAAATGTGACTGTGGTAAAACGGGGAGCAACTGACAGGAGTAACTATGACTCTCTTAAGGTAGCCAAATGCGTGGTCAACAGTCGAAATACATCGGCAAACTCGAGAAGCTCCCATCAGGAGTGCTGTGAAAGTCTATAGGTTGACAGATAATGGCGTATCGCTTCAGGTGATCTAGCTAGAGGAAGCTTGAAAATGTGACTGTGGAAAAACGGGGAGCAGCTGACAGGAGTAACTATGACTCTCTTAAGGTAGCCAAATGCCTCGTCAGGAGGCGAAATACATCGGCAAACTCGAGAAGTTCCCGGCAGGAGTACTGTGAAAGACATTAGGTTGACAGACAATGGCCTATCGCGTCAGGTGAACTGGCTAGAGGAAGCTTGAAAATGTGACTGTGGAAAAACGGGGAGCAGCTGACAGGAGTAACTATGACTCTCTTAAGGTAGCCAAATGGCTCGTCAACCGGAGAAATACATCGGAAAACTCGAGAAGCTCCCATCAGGAGTGCTGTGAAAGTCTTTATGTTGACATATATTGGCGTATCGCCTCTGGTAAACTGGCCAGAGTAAGCTTGTAGATGTGGCTGTTGTAAAACGGGGAGTCACTGACAGGAGTAATTATGACTCTCTTAAGGTAGCCAAATGCCTCGTCAAGAGGCGAAATACATCGGCAAACTCGAGAAGCTCCCGGCAGGAGTACTTTGACAGTCTTTATGTCGACAGATAATGGCGTATCGCTTCAGGAGACCTGGCTAGAGGAAGTTTGAAAATGTGACTGTATTAAAACGGGGAGCAACTGACAGGAGTAACTATGACTCTCTTAAGGTATCCAAATGCATCCTCAACAGGCGAAATACATCGGCAAACTCGAGAAGCTCCCGGCAGGAGTACTGTGAAAGACATTAGGTTGACAGACAATGGCGTATCGCGTTAGGTGAACTGGCTAGAAGAAGCTTGAAAATGTGACTGTGGTATAACGGGGAGCAACTGACAGGAGTAACTATGACTCTCTTAATATAGCCAAATGCCTCGTCAACCGGAGAAATACCTCGGCAAACTCGAGAAGCTCCCGTCAGGAGTGCTGTGAAAGTCTTTAGGTTGGCAGATAATGGCGTATCGCTTCAGGGGAACTGGCTAGAGGAAGCTTGAAATTGTGACTGTGGTAAAACGGGGAGCAACTGACAGGAGTAACTATGACTCTCTTAAGGTAGCCAAATGCCTCGTCAGGAGGCGAAATACATCGGAAAACTCGAGAAGCTCCCATCAGGAGTGCTGTGAAAGTCTTTATGTTGACAGATATGGGCGTATCGCCTCTGGTAAACTGGCCAGAGTAAGCTTGTAGATATGGCTGTTGTAAAACGGGGAGTCACTGACAGGAGTAACTATGACTCTCTTAAGGTAGCCAAATGCCTCGTCAAGAGGCGAAATACATCGGCAAACTCGAGAAGCTCCCGGCAGGAGTACTGTGACAGTCTTTATGTCGACAGATAATGGCGTATCGCTTCAGGTGACCTGGCTAGAGGAAGTTTGAAAATGTGACTGTATTAAAACGGGGAGCAACTGACAGGAGTAACTATGACTCTCTTAAGGTATCCAAATGCCTCCTCAACAGGCGAAATACATCGGCAAACTCGAGAAGCTCCCGGCAGGAGTACTGTGGAAGACATTAGGTTGACAGACAATGGCGTATCGCGTTAGGTGAACTGGCTAGAGGAAGCTTGAAAATGTGACTGTGGTATAACGGGGAGCAACTGACAGGAGTAACTATGACTCTCTTAAGGTAGCCAAATGCCTCGTCAACCGGAGAAATACCTCGGCAATCTCGAGAAGCTCCCATCAGGAGTGCTGTGAAAGTCTTTAGGTTGGCAGATAATGGCGTATCGCTTCAGGGGAACTGGCTAGAGGAAGCTTGAAATTGTGACTGTGGTAAAACGGGGAGCAACTGACAGGAGTAACTATGACTCTCTTAAGGTAGCCAAATGCCTCGTCAGGAGGCGAAATACATCGGAAAACTCGAGAAGCTCCCATCAGGAGTGCTGTGAAAGTCTTTATGTTGACAGATATGGGCGTATCGCCTCTGGTAAACTGGCCAGAGTAAGCTTGTAGATATGGCTGTTGTAAAACGGGGAGTCACTGACAGGAGTAACTATGACTCTCTTAAGGTAGCCAAATGCCTCGTCAAGAGGCGAAATACATCGGCAAACTCGAGAAGCTCCCGGCAGGAGTACTGTGACAGTCTTTATGTCGACAGATAATGGCGTATCGCTTCAGGTGACCTGGCTAGAGGAAGTTTGAAAATGTGACTGTATTAAAACGGGGAGCAACTGACAGGAGTAACTATGACTCTCTTAAGGTATCCAAATGCCTCCTCAACAGGCGAAATACATCGGCAAACACGAGAAGCTCCCGGCAGGAGTACTGTGGAAGACATTAGGTTGACAGACAATGGCGTATCGCGTTAGGTGAACTGGCTAGAGGAAGCTTGAAAATGTGACTGTGGTATAACGGGGAGCAACTGACAGGAGTAACTATGACTCTCTTAAGGTAGCCAAATGCCTCGTCAACCAGAGAAATACCTCGGCAAACTCGAGAAGCTCCCATCAGGAGTGCTGTGAAAGTCTTTAGGTTGGCAGATAATGGCGTATCGCTTCAGGGGAACTGGCTAGAGGAAGCTTGAAATTGTGACTGTGGTATAACGGGGAGCAACTGACAGGAGTAACTATGACTCTCTTAAGGCAGCCAAATGCGTGGTCAACAGGCGAAATACATCGGCAAACTCGAGAAGCTCCGGTCAGGAGTGCTGTGAAAGTCTATAGGTTGACAGATAATGGCGTATCGCTTCAGGTGAACTGGCTAGTGAAACCTTGAAAATGTGACTGTGGTAAAACGGGGAGCAACTGACAGGAGTAACTATGACTCTCTTAAGGTAGCCAAATGCGTGGTCAACAGTCGAAATACATCGGCAAACTCGAGAAGCTCCCATCAGGAGTGCTGTGAAAGTCTATAGGTTGACAGATAATGGCGTATCGCTTCAGGTGATCTAGCTAGAGGAAGCTTGAAAATGTGACTGTGGAAAAACGGGGAGCAGCTGACAGGAGTAACTATGACTCTCTTAAGGTAGCCAAATGCCTCGTCAGGAAGCGAAATACATCGGCAAACTCGAGAAGTTCCCGGCAGGAGTACTGTGAAAGACATTAGGTTGACAGACAATGGCCTATCGCGTCAGGTGAACTGGCTAGAGGAAGCTTGAAAATGTGACTGTGGAAAAACGGGGAGCAGCTGACAGGAGTAACTATGACTCTCTTAAGGTAGCCAAATGGCTCGTCAACCGGAGAAATACATCGGAAAACTCGAGAAGCTCCCATCAGGAGTGCTGTGAAAGTCTTTATGTTGACATATATTGGCGTATCGCCTCTGGTAAACTGGCCAGAGTAAGCTTGTAGATGTGGCTGTTGTAAAACGGGGAGTCACTGACAGGAGTAATTATGACTCTCTTAAGGTAGCCAAATGCCTCGTCAAGAGGCGAAATACATCGGCAAACTCGAGAAGCTCCCGGCAGGAGTACTTTGACAGTCTTTATGTCGACAGATAATGGCGTATCGCTTCAGGAGACCTGGCTAGAGGAAGTTTGAAAATGTGACTGTATTAAAACGGGGAGCAACTGACAGGAGTAACTATGACTCTCTTAAGGTATCCAAATGCCTCCTCAACAATCGAAATACATCGGCAAACTCGAGAAGCTCCCGGCAGGAGTACTGTGAAAGACATTAGGTTGACAGACAATGGCGTATCGCGTTAGGTGAACTGGCTAGAAGAAGCTTGAAAATGTGACTGTGGTATAACGGGGAGCAACTGACAGGAGTAACTATGACTCTCTTAATATAGCCAAATGCCTCGTCAACCGGAGAAATACCTCGGCAAACTCGAGAAGCTCCCGTCAGGAGTGCTGTGAAAGTCTTTAGGTTGGCAGATAATGGCGTATCGCTTCAGGGGAACTGGCTAGAGGAAGCTTGAAATTGTGACTGTGGTAAAACGGGGAGCAACTGACAGGAGTAACTATGACTCTCTTAAGGTAGCCAAATGCCTCGTCAGGAGGCGAAATACATCGGAAAACTCGAGAAGCTCCCATCAGGAGTGCTGTGAAAGTCTTTATGTTGACAGATATGGGCGTATCGCCTCTGGTAAACTGGCCAGAGTAAGCTTGTAGATATGGCTGTTGTAAAACGGGGAGTCACTGACAGGAGTAACTATGACTCTCTTAAGGTAGCCAAATGCCTCGTCAAGAGGCGAAATACATCGGCAAACTCGAGAAGCTCCCGGCAGGAGTACTGTGACAGTCTTTATGTCGACAGATAATGGCGTATCGCTTCAGGTGACCTGGCTAGAGGAAGTTTGAAAATGTGACTGTATTAAAACGGGGAGCAACTGACAGGAGTAACTATGACTCTCTTAAGGTATCCAAATGCCTCCTCAACAGGCGAAATACATCGGCAAACTCGAGAAGCTCCCGGCAGGAGTACTGTGGAAGACATTAGGTTGACAGACAATGGCGTATCGCGTTAGGTGAACTGGCTAGAGGAAGCTTGAAAATGTGACTGTGGTATAACGGGGAGCAACTGACAGGAGTAACTATGACTCTCTTAAGGTAGCCAAATGCCTCGTCAACCGGAGAAATACCTCGGCAATCTCGAGAAGCTCCCATCAGGAGTGCTGTGAAAGTCTTTAGGTTGGCAGATAATGGCGTATCGCTTCAGGGGAACTGGCTAGAGGAAGCTTGAAATTGTGACTGTGGTAAAACGGGGAGCAACTGACAGGAGTAACTATGACTCTCTTAAGGTAGCCAAATGCCTCGTCAGGAGGCGAAATACATCGGAAAACTCGAGAAGCTCCCATCAGGAGTGCTGTGAAAGTCTTTATGTTGACAGATATGGGCGTATCGCCTCTGGTAAACTGGCCAGAGTAAGCTTGTAGATATGGCTGTTGTAAAACGGGGAGTCACTGACAGGAGTAACTATGACTCTCTTAAGGTAGCCAAATGCCTCGTCAAGAGGCGAAATACATCGGCAAACTCGAGAAGCTCCCGGCAGGAGTACTGTGACAGTCTTTATGTCGACAGATAATGGCGTATCGCTTCAGGTGACCTGGCTAGAGGAAGTTTGAAAATGTGACTGTATTAAAACGGGGAGCAACTGACAGGAGTAACTATGACTCTCTTAAGGTATCCAAATGCCTCCTCAACAGGCGAAATACATCGGCAAACACGAGAAGCTCCCGGCAGGAGTACTGTGGAAGACATTAGGTTGACAGACAATGGCGTATCGCGTTAGGTGAACTGGCTAGAGGAAGCTTGAAAATGTGACTGTGGTATAACGGGGAGCAACTGACAGGAGTAACTATGACTCTCTTAAGGTAGCCAAATGCCTCGTCAACCAGAGAAATACCTCGGCAAACTCGAGAAGCTCCCATCAGGAGTGCTGTGAAAGTCTTTAGGTTGGCAGATAATGGCGTATCGCTTCAGGGGAACTGGCTAGAGGAAGCTTGAAATTGTGACTGTGGTATAACGGGGAGCAACTGACAGGAGTAACTATGACTCTCTTAAGGCAGCCAAATGCGTGGTCAACAGGCGAAATACATCGGCAAACTCGAGAAGCTCCGGTCAGGAGTGCTGTGAAAGTCTATAGGTTGACAGATAATGGCGTATCGCTTCAGGTGAACTGGCTAGTGAAACCTTGAAAATGTGACTGTGGTAAAACGGGGAGCAACTGACAGGAGTAACTATGACTCTCTTAAGGTAGCCAAATGCGTGGTCAACAGTCGAAATACATCGGCAAACTCGAGAAGCTCCCATCAGGAGTGCTGTGAAAGTCTATAGGTTGACAGATAATGGCGTATCGCTTCAGGTGATCTAGCTAGAGGAAGCTTGAAAATGTGACTGTGGAAAAACGGGGAGCAGCTGACAGGAGTAACTATGACTCTCTTAAGGTAGCCAAATGCCTCGTCAGGAGGCGAAATACATCGGCAAACTCGAGAAGTTCCCGGCAGGAGTACTGTGAAAGACATTAGGTTGACAGACAATGGCCTATCGCGTCAGGTGAACTGGCTAGAGGAAGCTTGAAAATGTGACTGTGGAAAAACGGGGAGCAGCTGACAGGAGTAACTATGACTCTCTTAAGGTAGCCAAATGGCTCGTCAACCGGAGAAATACATCGGAAAACTCGAGAAGCTCCCATCAGGAGTGCTGTGAAAGTCTTTATGTTGACATATATTGGCGTATCGCCTCTGGTAAACTGGCCAGAGTAAGCTTGTAGATGTGGCTGTTGTAAAACGGGGAGTCACTGACAGGAGTAATTATGACTCTCTTAAGGTAGCCAAATGCCTCGTCAAGAGGCGAAATACATCGGCAAACTCGAGAAGCTCCCGGCAGGAGTACTTTGACAGTCTTTATGTCGACAGATAATGGCGTATCGCTTCAGGAGACCTGGCTAGAGGAAGTTTGAAAATGTGACTGTATTAAAACGGGGAGCAACTGACAGGAGTAACTATGACTCTCTTAAGGTATCCAAATGCCTCCTCAACAATCGAAATACATCGGCAAACTCGAGAAGCTCCCGGCAGGAGTACTGTGAAAGACATTAGGTTGACAGACAATGGCGTATCGCGTTAGGTGAACTGGCTAGAAGAAGCTTGAAAATGTGACTGTGGTATAACGGGGAGCAACTGACAGGAGTAACTATGACTCTCTTAATATAGCCAAATGCCTCGTCAACCGGAGAAATACCTCGGCAAACTCGAGAAGCTCCCGTCAGGAGTGCTGTGAAAGTCTTTAGGTTGGCAGATAATGGCGTATCGCTTCAGGGGAACTGGCTAGAGGAAGCTTGAAATTGTGACTGTGGTAAAACGGGGAGCAACTGACAGGAGTAACTATGACTCTCTTAAGGTAGCCAAATGCCTCGTCAGGAGGCGAAATACATCGGAAAACTCGAGAAGCTCCCATCAGGAGTGCTGTGAAAGTCTTTATGTTGACAGATATGGGCGTATCGCCTCTGGTAAACTGGCCAGAGTAAGCTTGTAGATATGGCTGTTGTAAAACGGGGAGTCACTGACAGGAGTAACTATGACTCTCTTAAGGTAGCCAAATGCCTCGTCAAGAGGCGAAATACATCGGCAAACTCGAGAAGCTCCCGGCAGGAGTACTGTGACAGTCTTTATGTCGACAGATAATGGCGTATCGCTTCAGGTGACCTGGCTAGAGGAAGTTTGAAAATGTGACTGTATTAAAACGGGGAGCAACTGACAGGAGTAACTATGACTCTCTTAAGGTATCCAAATGCCTCCTCAACAGGCGAAATACATCGGCAAACTCGAGAAGCTCCCGGCAGGAGTACTGTGGAAGACATTAGGTTGACAGACAATGGCGTATCGCGTTAGGTGAACTGGCTAGAGGAAGCTTGAAAATGTGACTGTGGTATAACGGGGAGCAACTGACAGGAGTAACTATGACTCTCTTAAGGTAGCCAAATGCCTCGTCAACCGGAGAAATACCTCGGCAATCTCGAGAAGCTCCCATCAGGAGTGCTGTGAAAGTCTTTAGGTTGGCAGATAATGGCGTATCGCTTCAGGGGAACTGGCTAGAGGAAGCTTGAAATTGTGACTGTGGTAAAACGGGGAGCAACTGACAGGAGTAACTATGACTCTCTTAAGGTAGCCAAATGCCTCGTCAGGAGGCGAAATACATCGGAAAACTCGAGAAGCTCCCATCAGGAGTGCTGTGAAAGTCTTTATGTTGACAGATATGGGCGTATCGCCTCTGGTAAACTGGCCAGAGTAAGCTTGTAGATATGGCTGTTGTAAAACGGGGAGTCACTGACAGGAGTAACTATGACTCTCTTAAGGTAGCCAAATGCCTCGTCAAGAGGCGAAATACATCGGCAAACTCGAGAAGCTCCCGGCAGGAGTACTGTGACAGTCTTTATGTCGACAGATAATGGCGTATCGCTTCAGGTGACCTGGCTAGAGGAAGTTTGAAAATGTGACTGTATTAAAACGGGGAGCAACTGACAGGAGTAACTATGACTCTCTTAAGGTATCCAAATGCCTCCTCAACAGGCGAAATACATCGGCAAACACGAGAAGCTCCCGGCAGGAGTACTGTGGAAGACATTAGGTTGACAGACAATGGCGTATCGCGTTAGGTGAACTGGCTAGAGGAAGCTTGAAAATGTGACTGTGGTATAACGGGGAGCAACTGACAGGAGTAACTATGACTCTCTTAAGGTAGCCAAATGCCTCGTCAACCAGAGAAATACCTCGGCAAACTCGAGAAGCTCCCATCAGGAGTGCTGTGAAAGTCTTTAGGTTGGCAGATAATGGCGTATCGCTTCAGGGGAACTGGCTAGAGGAAGCTTGAAATTGTGACTGTGGTATAACGGGGAGCAACTGACAGGAGTAACTATGACTCTCTTAAGGCAGCCAAATGCGTGGTCAACAGGCGAAATACATCGGCAAACTCGAGAAGCTCCGGTCAGGAGTGCTGTGAAAGTCTATAGGTTGACAGATAATGGCGTATCGCTTCAGGTGAACTGGCTAGTGAAACCTTGAAAATGTGACTGTGGTAAAACGGGGAGCAACTGACAGGAGTAACTATGACTCTCTTAAGGTAGCCAAATGCGTGGTCAACAGTCGAAATACATCGGCAAACTCGAGAAGCTCCCATCAGGAGTGCTGTGAAAGTCTATAGGTTGACAGATAATGGCGTATCGCTTCAGGTGATCTAGCTAGAGGAAGCTTGAAAATGTGACTGTGGAAAAACGGGGAGCAGCTGACAGGAGTAACTATGACTCTCTTAAGGTAGCCAAATGCCTCGTCAGGAGGCGAAATACATCGGCAAACTCGAGAAGTTCCCGGCAGGAGTACTGTGAAAGACATTAGGTTGACAGACAATGGCCTATCGCGTCAGGTGAACTGGCTAGAGGAAGCTTGAAAATGTGACTGTGGAAAAACGGGGAGCAGCTGACAGGAGTAACTATGACTCTCTTAAGGTAGCCAAATGGCTCGTCAACCGGAGAAATACATCGGAAAACTCGAGAAGCTCCCATCAGGAGTGCTGTGAAAGTCTTTATGTTGACATATATTGGCGTATCGCCTCTGGTAAACTGGCCAGAGTAAGCTTGTAGATGTGGCTGTTGTAAAACGGGGAGTCACTGACAGGAGTAATTATGACTCTCTTAAGGTAGCCAAATGCCTCGTCAAGAGGCGAAATACATCGGCAAACTCGAGAAGCTCCCGGCAGGAGTACTTTGACAGTCTTTATGTCGACAGATAATGGCGTATCGCTTCAGGAGACCTGGCTAGAGGAAGTTTGAAAATGTGACTGTATTAAAACGGGGAGCAACTGACAGGAGTAACTATGACTCTCTTAAGGTATCCAAATGCCTCCTCAACAATCGAAATACATCGGCAAACTCGAGAAGCTCCCGGCAGGAGTACTGTGAAAGACATTAGGTTGACAGACAATGGCGTATCGCGTTAGGTGAACTGGCTAGAAGAAGCTTGAAAATGTGACTGTGGTATAACGGGGAGCAACTGACAGGAGTAACTATGACTCTCTTAATATAGCCAAATGCCTCGTCAACCGGAGAAATACCTCGGCAAACTCGAGAAGCTCCCGTCAGGAGTGCTGTGAAAGTCTTTAGGTTGGCAGATAATGGCGTATCGCTTCAGGGGAACTGGCTAGAGGAAGCTTGAAATTGTGACTGTGGTAAAACGGGGAGCAACTGACAGGAGTAACTATGACTCTCTTAAGGTAGCCAAATGCCTCGTCAGGAGGCGAAATACATCGGAAAACTCGAGAAGCTCCCATCAGGAAAGCTGTGAAAGTCTTTAGGTTGGCAGATAATGGCGTATCGCTTCAGGGGAACTGGCTAGAGGAAGCTTGAAATTGTGACTGTGGTAAAACGGGGAGCAACTGACAGGAGTAACTATGACTCTCTTAAGGTAGCCAAATGCGTGGTCAACAGCCGAAATACATCGGCAAACTCAAGAAGCTCTCGTCAGGAGTGCTGTGAAAGTCTATAGGTTGACAGATAATGGCGTATCGCTTCAGGGGAACTGGCTAGAAGAAGCTTGAAATTGTGACTGTGGTAAAACGGGGAGCAACTGACAGGAGTAACTATGACTCTCTTAAGGTATCCAAATGGCTCCTCAACAGGCGAAATACATCGGCAAACTCGAGAAGCTCCCGGCAGGAGTACTGTGGAAGACATTAGGTTGACAGACAATGGCGTATCGCGTTAGGTGAACTGGCTAGAGGAAGCTTGAAAATGTGACTGTGGTATAACGGGGAGCAACTGACAGGAGTAACTATGACTCTCTTAAGGTAGCCAAATGCCTCGTCAACCGGAGAAATACCTCGGCAAACTCGAGAAGCTCCCATCAGGAGTGCTGTGAAAGTCTTTAGGTTGGCAGATAATGGCGTATCGCTTCAGGGGAACTGGCTAGAGGAAGCTTGAAATTGTGACTGTGGTAAAACGGGGAGCAACTGACAGGAGTAACTATGACTCTCTTAAGGTAGCCAAATGCGTGGTCAACAGGCGAAATACATCGGCAAACTCAAGAAGCTCTCGTCAGGAGTGCTGTGAAAGTCTATAGGTTGACAGATAATGGCGTATCGCTTCAGGGGAACTGGCTAGAGGAAGCTTGAAATTGTGACTGTGGTATAACGGGGAGCAACTGACAGGAGTAACTATGACCCTCTTAAGGCAGCCAAATGCGTGGTCAACAGGCGAAATACATCGGCAAACTCGAGAAGCTCCCGTCAGGAGTACTGTGAAAGTCTATAGGTTGACAGATAATGGCGTATCGCTTCAGGTGAACTGGCTAGTGAAACCTTGAAAATGTGACTGTGGTAAAACGGGGAGCAACTGACAGGAGTAACTATGACTCTCTTAAGGTAGCCAAATGCGTGGTCAACAGTCGAAATACATCGGCAAACTCGAGAAGCTCCCATCAGGAGTGCTGTGAAAGTCTATAGGTTGACAGATAATGGCGTATCGCTTCAGGTGATCTGGCTAGAGGAAGCTTGAAAATGTGACTGTGGAAAAACGGGGAGCAGCTGACAGGAGTAACTATGACTCTCTTAAGGTAGCCAAATGCCTCGTCAGGAGGCGAAATACATCGGCAAACTCGAGAAGTTACCGGCAGGAGTACTGTGAAAGACATTAGGTTGACAGACAATGGCCTATCGCGTCAGGTGAACTGGCTAGAGGAAGCTTGAAAATGTGACTGTGGAAAAACGGGGAGCAGCTGACAGGAGTAACTATGACTCTCTTAAGGTAGCCAAATGGCTCGTCAACCGGAGAAATACATCGGAAAACTCGAGAAGCTCCCATCAGGAGTGCTGTGAAAGTCTTTATGTTGACATATATTGGCGTATCGCCTCTGGTAAACTGGCCAGAGTAAGCTTGTAGATGTGGCTGTTGTAAAACGGGGAGTCACTGACAGGAGTAATTATGACTCTCTTAAGGTAGCCAAATGCCTCGTCAAGAGGCGAAATACATCGGCAAACTCGAGAAGCTCCCGGCAGGAGTACTTTGACAGTCTTTATGTCGACAGATAATGGCGTATCGCTTCAGGAGACCTGGCTAGAGGAAGTTTGAAAATGTGACTGTATTAAAACGGGGAGCAACTGACAGGAGTAACTATGACTCTCTTAAGGTAGCCAAATGCCTCGTCAACCGGAGAAATACCTCGGCAAACTCGAGAAGCTCCCATCAGGAGTGCTGTGAAAGTCTTTAGGTTGGCAGATAATGGCGTATCGCTTCAGGTGAACTGGCTAGTGAAACCTTGAAAATGTGACTGTGGTAAAACGGGGAGCAACTGACAGGAGTAACTATGACTCTCTTAAGGTAGCCAAATGCGTGGTCAACAGGCGAAATACATCGGCAAACTCGAGAAGCTCCCGGCAGGAGTACTGTGAAAGACATTAGGTTGACAGACAATGGCGTATCGCGTTAGGTGAACTGGCTAGAAGAAGCTTGAAAATGTGACTGTGGTATAACGGGGAGCAACTGACAGGAGTAACTATGACTCTCTTAATATAGCCAAATGCCTCGTCAACCGGAGAAATACCTCGGCAAACTCGAGAAGCTCCCGTCAGGAGTGCTGTGAAAGTCTTTAGGTTGGCAGATAATGGCGTATCGCTTCAGGGGAACTGGCTAGAGGAAGCTTGAAATTGTGACTGTGGTAAAACGGGGAGCAACTGACAGGAGTAACTATGACTCTCTTAAGGTAGCCAAATGCCTCGTCAGGAGGCGAAATACATCGGAAAACTCGAGAAGCTCCCATCAGGAGTGCTGTGAAAGTCTTTATGTTGACAGATATGGGCGTATCGCCTCTGGTAAACTGGCCAGAGTAAGCTTGTAGATATGGCTGTTGTAAAACGGGGAGTCACTGACAGGAGTAACTATGACTCTCTTAAGGTAGCCAAATGCCTCGTCAAGAGGCGAAATACATCGGCAAACTCGAGAAGCTCCCGGCAGGAGTACTGTGACAGTCTTTATGTCGACAGATAATGGCGTATCGCTTCAGGTGACCTGGCTAGAGGAAGTTTGAAAATGTGACTGTATTAAAACGGGGAGCAACTGACAGGAGTAACTATGACTCTCTTAAGGTATCCAAATGCCTCCTCAACAGGCGAAATACATCGGCAAACTCGAGAAGCTCCCGGCAGGAGTACTGTGGAAGACATTAGGTTGACAGACAATGGCGTATCGCGTTAGGTGAACTGGCTAGAGGAAGCTTGAAAATGTGACTGTGGTATAACGGGGAGCAACTGACAGGAGTAACTATGACTCTCTTAAGGTAGCCAAATGCCTCGTCAACCGGAGAAATACCTCGGCAAACTCGAGAAGCTCCCATCCGGAGTGCTGTGAAAGTCTTTAGGTTGGCAGATAATGGCGTATCGCTTCAGGGGAACTGGCTAGAGGAAGCTTGAAATTGTGACTGTGGTAAAACGGGGAGCAACTGACAGGAGTAACTATGACTCTCTTAAGGTAGCCAAATGCGTGGTCAACAGGCGAAATACATCGGCAAACTCAAGAAGCTCTCGTCAGGAGTGCTGTGAAAGTCTATAGGTTGACAGATAATGGCGTATCGCTTCAGGGGAACTGGCTAGAGGAAGCTTGAAATTGTGACTGTGGTATAACGGGGAGCAACTGACAGGAGTAACTATGACTCTCTTAAGGCAGCCAAATGCGTGGTCAACAGGCGAAATACATCGGCAAACTCGAGAAGCTCCCGTCAGGAGTGCTGTGAAAGTCTATAGGTTGACAGATAATGGCGTATCGCTTCAGGTGAACTGGCTAGTGAAACCTTGAAAATGTGACTGTGGTAAAACGGGGAGCAACTGACAGGAGTAACTATGACTCTCTTAAGGTAGCCAAATGCGTGGTCAACAGTCGAAATACATCGGCAAACTCGAGAAGCTCCCATCAGGAGTGCTGTGAAAGTCTATAGGTTGACAGATAATGGCGTATCGCTTCAGGTGATCTAGCTAGAGGAAGCTTGAAAATGTGACTGTGGAAAAACGGGGAGCAGCTGACAGGAGTAACTATGACTCTCTTAAGGTAGCCAAATGCCTCGTCAGGAGGCGAAATACATCGGCAAACTCGAGAAGTTCCCGGCAGGAGTACTGTGAAAGACATTAGGTTGACAGACAATGGCCTATCGCGTCAGGTGAACTGGCTAGAGGAAGCTTGAAAATGTGACTGTGGAAAAACGGGGAGCAGCTGACAGGAGTAACTATGACTCTCTTAAGGTAGCCAAATGGCTCGTCAACCGGAGAAATACATCGGAAAACTCGAGAAGCTCCCATCAGGAGTGCTGTGAAAGTCTTTATGTTGACATATATTGGCGTATCGCCTCTGCTAAACTGGCCAGAGTAAGCTTGTAGATGTGGCTGTTGTAAAACGGGGAGTCACTGACAGGAGTAATTATGACTCTCTTAAGGTAGCCAAATGCCTCGTCAAGAGGCGAAATACATCGGCAAACTCGAGAAGCTCCCGGCAGGAGTACTTTGACAGTCTTTATGTCGACAGATAATGGCGTATCGCTTCAGGAGACCTGGCTAGAGGAAGTTTGAAAATGTGACTGTATTAAAACGGGGAGCAACTGACAGGAGTAACTATGACTCTCTTAAGGTATCCAAATGCCTCCTCAACAGGCGAAATACATCGGCAAACTCGAGAAGCTCCCGGCAGGAGTACTGTGAAAGACATTAGGTTGACAGACAATGGCGTATCGCGTTAGGTGAACTGGCTAGAAGAAGCTTGAAAATGTGACTGTGGTATAACGGGGAGCAACTGACAGGAGTAACTATGACTCTCTTAATATAGCCAAATGCCTCGTCAACCGGAGAAATACCTCGGCAAACTCGAGAAGCTCCCGTCAGGAGTGCTGTGAAAGTCTTTAGGTTGGCAGATAATGGCGTATCGCTTCAGGGGAACTGGCTAGAGGAAGCTTGAAATTGTGACTGTGGTAAAACGGGGAGCAACTGACAGGAGTAACTATGACTCTCTTAAGGTAGCCAAATGCGTGGTCAACAGGCGAAATACATCGGCAAACTCAAGAAGCTCTCGTCAGGAGTGCTGTGAAAGTCTATAGGTTGACAGATAATGGCGTATCGCTTCAGGGGAACTGGCTAGAGGAAGCTTGAAATTGTGACTGTGGTATAACGGGGAGCAACTGACAGGAGTAACTATGACTCTCTTAAGGCAGCCAAATGCGTGGTCAACAGGCGAAATACATCGGCAAACTCGAGAAGCTCCCGTCAGGAGTGCTGTGAAAGTCTATAGGTTGACAGATAATGGCGTATCGCTTCAGGTGAACTGGCTAGTGAAACCTTGAAAATGTGACTGTGGTAAAACGGGGAGCAACTGACAGGAGTAACTATGACTCTCTTAAGGTAGCCAAATGCGTGGTCAACAGTCGAAATACATCGGCAAACTCGAGAAGCTCCCATCAGGAGTGCTGTGAAAGTCTATAGGTTGACAGATAATGGCGTATCGCTTCAGGTGATCTAGCTAGAGGAAGCTTGAAAATGTGACTGTGGAAAAACGGGGAGCAGCTGACAGGAGTAACTATGACTCTCTTAAGGTAGCCAAATGCCTCGTCAGGAGGCGAAATACATCGGCAAACTCGAGAAGTTCCCGGCAGGAGTACTGTGAAAGACATTAGGTTGACAGACAATGGCCTATCGCGTCAGGTGAACTGGCTAGAGGAAGCTTGAAAATGTGACTGTGGAAAAACGGGGAGCAGCTGACAGGAGTAACTATGACTCTCTTAAGGTAGCCAAATGGCTCGTCAACCGGAGAAATACATCGGAAAACTCGAGAAGCTCCCATCAGGAGTGCTGTGAAAGTCTTTATGTTGACATATATTGGCGTATCGCCTCTGGTAAACTGGCCAGAGTAAGCTTGTAGATGTGGCTGTTGTAAAACGGGGAGTCACTGACAGGAGTAATTATGACTCTCTTAAGGTAGCCAAATGCCTCGTCAAGAGGCGAAATACATCGGCAAACTCGAGAAGCTCCCGGCAGGAGTACTTTGACAGTCTTTATGTCGACAGATAATGGCGTATCGCTTCAGGAGACCTGGCTAGAGGAAGTTTGAAAATGTGACTGTATTAAAACGGGGAGCAACTGACAGGAGTAACTATGACTCTCTTAAGGTATCCAAATGCCTCCTCAACAGGCGAAATACATCGGCAAACTCGAGAAGCTCCCGGCAGGAGTACTGTGAAAGACATTAGGTTGACAGACAATGGCGTATCGCGTTAGGTGAACTGGCTAGAAGAAGCTTGAAAATGTGACTGTGGTATAACGGGGAGCAACTGACAGGAGTAACTATGACTCTCTTAATATAGCCAAATGCCTCGTCAACCGGAGAAATACCTCGGCAAACTCGAGAAGCTCCCGTCAGGAGTGCTGTGAAAGTCTTTAGGTTGGCAGATAATGGCGTATCGCTTCAGGGGAACTGGCTAGAGGAAGCTTGAAATTGTGACTGTGGTAAAACGGGGAGCAACTGACAGGAGTAACTATGACTCTCTTAAGGTAGCCAAATGCCTCGTCAGGAGGCGAAATACATCGGAAAACTCGAGAAGCTCCCATCAGGAGTGCTGTGAAAGTCTTTATGTTGACAGATATGGGCGTATCGCCTCTGGTAAACTGGCCAGAGTAAGCTTGTAGATATGGCTGTTGTAAAACGGGGAGTCACTGACAGGAGTAACTATGACTCTCTTAAGGTAGCCAAATGCCTCGTCAAGAGGCGAAATACATCGGCAAACTCGAGAAGCTCCCGGCAGGAGTACTGTGACAGTCTTTATGTCGACAGATAATGGCGTATCGCTTCAGGTGACCTGGCTAGAGGAAGTTTGAAAATGTGACTGTATTAAAACGGGGAGCAACTGACAGGAGTAACTATGACTCTCTTAAGGTATCCAAATGGCTCCTCAACAGGCGAAATACATCGGCAAACTCGAGAAGCTCCCGGCAGGAGTACTGTGGAAGACATTAGGTTGACAGACAATGGCGTATCGCGTTAGGTGAACTGGCTAGAGGAAGCTTGAAAATGTGACTGTGGTATAACGGGGAGCAACTGACAGGAGTAACTATGACTCTCTTAAGGTAGCCAAATGCCTCGTCAACCGGAGAAATACCTCGGCAAACTCGAGAAGCTCCCATCAGGAGTGCTGTGAAAGTCTTTAGGTTGGCAGATAATGGCGTATCGCTTCAGGGGAACTGGCTAGAGGAAGCTTGAAATTGTGACTGTGGTAAAACGGGGAGCAACTGACAGGAGTAACTATGACTCTCTTAAGGTAGCCAAATGCGTGGTCAACAGGCGAAATACATCGGCAAACTCAAGAAGCTCTCGTCAGGAGTGCTGTGAAAGTCTATAGGTTGACAGATAATGGCGTATCGCTTCAGGGGAACTGGCTAGAGGAAGCTTGAAATTGTGACTGTGGTATAACGGGGAGCAACTGACAGGAGTAACTATGACTCTCTTAAGGCAGCCAAATGCGTGGTCAACAGGCGAAATACATCGGCAAACTCGAGAAGCTCCCGTCAGGAGTGCTGTGAAAGTCTATAGGTTGACAGATAATGGCGTATCGCTTCAGGTGAACTGGCTAGTGAAACCTTGAAAATGTGACTGTGGTAAAACGGGGAGCAACTGACAGGAGTAACTATGACTCTCTTAAGGTAGCCAAATGCGTGGTCAACAGTCGAAATACATCGGCAAACTCGAGAAGCTCCCATCAGGAGTGCTGTGAAAGTCTATAGGTTGACAGATAATGGCGTATCGCTTCAGGTGATCTAGCTAGAGGAAGCTTGAAAATGTGACTGTGGAAAAACGGGGAGCAGCTGACAGGAGTAACTATGACTCTCTTAAGGTAGCCAAATGCCTCGTCAGGAGGCGAAATACATCGGCAAACTCGAGAAGTTCCCGGCAGGAGTACTGTGAAAGACATTAGGTTGACAGACAATGGCCTATCGCGTCAGGTGAACTGGCTAGAGGAAGCTTGAAAATGTGACTGTGGAAAAACGGGGAGCAGCTGACAGGAGTAACTATGACTCTCTTAAGGTAGCCAAATGGCTCGTCAACCGGAGAAATACATCGGAAAACTCGAGAAGCTCCCATCAGGAGTGCTGTGAAAGTCTTTATGTTGACATATATTGGCGTATCGCCTCTGGTAAACTGGCCAGAGTAAGCTTGTAGATGTGGCTGTTGTAAAACGGGGAGTCACTGACAGGAGTAATTATGACTCTCTTAAGGTAGCCAAATGCCTCGTCAAGAGGCGAAATACATCGGCAAACTCGAGAAGCTCCCGGCAGGAGTACTTTGACAGTCTTTATGTCGACAGATAATGGCGTATCGCTTCAGGAGACCTGGCTAGAGGAAGTTTGAAAATGTGACTGTATTAAAACGGGGAGCAACTGACAGGAGTAACTATGACTCTCTTAAGGTATCCAAATGCCTCCTCAACAGGCGAAATACATCGGCAAACTCGAGAAGCTCCCGGCAGGAGTACTGTGAAAGACATTAGGTTGACAGACAATGGCGTATCGCGTTAGGTGAACTGGCTAGAAGAAGCTTGAAAATGTGACTGTGGTATAACGGGGAGCAACTGACAGGAGTAACTATGACTCTCTTAATATAGCCAAATGCCTCGTCAACCGGAGAAATACCTCGGCAAACTCGAGAAGCTCCCGTCAGGAGTGCTGTGAAAGTCTTTAGGTTGGCAGATAATGGCGTATCGCTTCAGGGGAACTGGCTAGAGGAAGCTTGAAATTGTGACTGTGGTAAAAAGGGGAGCAACTGACAGGAGTAACTATGACTCTCTTAAGGTAGCCAAATGCCTCGTCAGGAGGCGAAATACATCGGAAAACTCGAGAAGCTCCCATCAGGAGTGCTGTGAAAGTCTTTATGTTGACAGATATGGGCGTATCGCCTCTGGTAAACTGGCCAGAGTAAGCTTGTAGATATGGCTGTTGTAAAACGGGGAGTCACTGACAGGAGTAACTATGACTCTCTTAAGGTAGCCAAATGCCTCGTCAAGAGGCGAAATACATCGGCAAACTCGAGAAGCTCCCGGCAGGAGTACTGTGACAGTCTTTATGTCGACAGATAATGGCGTATCGCTTCAGGTGACCTGGCTAGAGGAAGTTTGAAAATGTGACTGTATTAAAACGGGGAGCAACTGACAGGAGTAACTATGACTCTCTTAAGGTATCCAAATGCCTCCTCAACAGGCGAAATACATCGGCAAACTCGAGAAGCTCCCGGCAGGAGTACTGTGGAAGACATTAGGTTGACAGACAATGGCGTATCGCGTTAGGTGAACTGGCTAGAGGAAGCTTGAAAATGTGACTGTGGTATAACGGGGAGCAACTGACAGGAGTAACTATGACTCTCTTAAGGTAGCCAAATGCCTCGTCAACCGGAGAAATACCTCGGCAAACTCGAGAAGCTCCCATCAGGAGTGCTGTGAAAGTCTTTAGGTTGGCAGATAATGGCGTATCGCTTCAGGGGAACTGGCTAGAGGAAGCTTGAAATTGTGACTGTGGTAAAACGGGGAGCAACTGACAGGAGTAACTATGACTCTCTTAAGGTAGCCAAATGCCTCGTCAGGAGGCGAAATACATCGGAAAACTCGAGAAGCTCCCATCAGGAGTGCTGTGAAAGTCTTTATGTTGACAGATATGGGCGTATCGCCTCTGGTAAACTGGCCAGAGTAAGCTTGTAGATATGGCTGTTGTAAAACGGGGAGTCACTGACAGGAGTAACTATGACTCTCTTAAGGTAGCCAAATGCCTCGTCAAGAGGCGAAATACATCGGCAAACTCGAGAAGCTCCCGGCAGGAGTACTGTGACAGTCTTTATGTCGACAGATAATGGCGTATCGCTTCAGGTGACCTGGCTAGAGGAAGTTTGAAAATGTGACTGTATTAAAACGGGGAGCAACTGACAGGAGTAACTATGACTCTCTTAAGGTATCCAAATGGCTCCTCAACAGGCGAAATACATCGGCAAACTCGAGAAGCTCCCGGCAGGAGTACTGTGGAAGACATTAGGTTGACAGACAATGGCGTATCGCGTTAGGTGAACTGGCTAGAGGAAGCTTGAAAATGTGACTGTGGTATAACGGGGAGCAACTGACAGGAGTAACTATGACTCTCTTAAGGTAGCCAAATGCCTCGTCAACCGGAGAAATACCTCGGCAAACTCGAGAAGCTCCCATCAGGAGTGCTGTGAAAGTCTTTAGGTTGGCAGATAATGGCGTATCGCTTCAGGGGAACTGGCTAGAGGAAGCTTGAAATTGTGACTGTGGTAAAACGGGGAGCAACTGACAGGAGTAACTATGACTCTCTTAAGGTAGCCAAATGCGTGGTCAACAGGCGAAATACATCGGCAAACTCAAGAAGCTCTCGTCAGGAGTGCTGTGAAAGTCTATAGGTTGACAGATAATGGCGTATCGCTTCAGGGGAACTGGCTAGAGGAAGCTTGAAATTGTGACTGTGGTATAACGGGGAGCAACTGACAGGAGTAACTATGACTCTCTTAAGGCAGCCAAATGCGTGGTCAACAGGCGAAATACATCGGCAAACTCGAGAAGCTCCCGTCAGGAGTGCTGTGAAAGTCTATAGGTTGACAGATAATGGCGTATCGCTTCAGGTGAACTGGCTAGTGAAACCTTGAAAATGTGACTGTGGTAAAACGGGGAGCAACTGACAGGAGTAACTATGACTCTCTTAAGGTAGCCAAATGCGTGGTCAACAGTCGAAATACATCGGCAAACTCGAGAAGCTCCCATCAGGAGTGCTGTGAAAGTCTATAGGTTGACAGATAATGGCGTATCGCTTCAGGTGATCTAGCTAGAGGAAGCTTGAAAATGTGACTGTGGAAAAACGGGGAGCAGCTGACAGGAGTAACTATGACTCTCTTAAGGTAGCCAAATGCCTCGTCAGGAGGCGAAATACATCGGCAAACTCGAGAAGTTCCCGGCAGGAGTACTGTGAAAGACATTAGGTTGACAGACAATGGCCTATCGCGTCAGGTGAACTGGCTAGAGGAAGCTTGAAAATGTGACTGTGGAAAAACGGGGAGCAGCTGACAGGAGTAACTATGACTCTCTTAAGGTAGCCAAATGGCTCGTCAACCGGAGAAATACATCGGAAAACTCGAGAAGCTCCCATCAGGAGTGCTGTGAAAGTCTTTATGTTGACATATATTGGCGTATCGCCTCTGGTAAACTGGCCAGAGTAAGCTTGTAGATGTGGCTGTTGTAAAACGGGGAGTCACTGACAGGAGTAATTATGACTCTCTTAAGGTAGCCAAATGCCTCGTCAAGAGGCGAAATACATCGGCAAACTCGAGAAGCTCCCGGCAGGAGTACTTTGACAGTCTTTATGTCGACAGATAATGGCGTATCGCTTCAGGAGACCTGGCTAGAGGAAGTTTGAAAATGTGACTGTATTAAAACGGGGAGCAACTGACAGGAGTAACTATGACTCTCTTAAGGTATCCAAATGCCTCCTCAACAGGCGAAATACATCGGCAAACTCGAGAAGCTCCCGGCAGGAGTACTGTGAAAGACATTAGGTTGACAGACAATGGCGTATCGCGTTAGGTGAACTGGCTAGAAGAAGCTTGAAAATGTGACTGTGGTATAACGGGGAGCAACTGACAGGAGTAACTATGACTCTCTTAATATAGCCAAATGCCTCGTCAACCGGAGAAATACCTCGGCAAACTCGAGAAGCTCCCGTCAGGAGTGCTGTGAAAGTCTTTAGGTTGGCAGATAATGGCGTATCGCTTCAGGGGAACTGGCTAGAGGAAGCTTGAAATTGTGACTGTGGTAAAACGGGGAGCAACTGACAGGAGTAACTATGACTCTCTTAAGGTAGCCAAATGCCTCGTCAGGAGGCGAAATACATCGGAAAACTCGAGAAGCTCCCATCAGGAGTGCTGTGAAAGTCTTTATGTTGACAGATATGGGCGTATCGCCTCTGGTAAACTGGCCAGAGTAAGCTTGTAGATATGGCTGTTGTAAAACGGGGAGTCACTGACAGGAGTAACTATGACTCTCTTAAGGTAGCCAAATGCCTCGTCAAGAGGCGAAATACATCGGCAAACTCGAGAAGCTCCCGGCAGGAGTACTGTGACAGTCTTTATGTCGACAGATAATGGCGTATCGCTTCAGGTGACCTGGCTAGAGGAAGTTTGAAAATGTGACTGTATTAAAACGGGGAGCAACTGACAGGAGTAACTATGACTCTCTTAAGGTATCCAAATGGCTCCTCAACAGGCGAAATACATCGGCAAACTCGAGAAGCTCCCGGCAGGAGTACTGTGGAAGACATTAGGTTGACAGACAATGGCGTATCGCGTTAGGTGAACTGGCTAGAGGAAGCTTGAAAATGTGACTGTGGTATAACGGGGAGCAACTGACAGGAGTAACTATGACTCTCTTAAGGTAGCCAAATGCCTCGTCAACCGGAGAAATACCTCGGCAAACTCGAGAAGCTCCCATCAGGAGTGGTGTGAAAGTCTTTAGGTTGGCAGATAATGGCGTATCGCTTCAGGGGAACTGGCTAGAGGAAGCTTGAAATTGTGACTGTGGTAAAACGGGGAGCAACTGACAGGAGTAACTATGACTCTCTTAAGGTAGCCAAATGCGTGGTCAACAGGCGAAATACATCGGCAAACTCAAGAAGCTCTCGTCAGGAGTGCTGTGAAAGTCTATAGGTTGACAGATAATGGCGTATCGCTTCAGGGGAACTGGCTAGAGGAAGCTTGAAATTGTGACTGTGGTATATCGGGGAGCAACTGACAGGAGTAACTATGACCCTCTTAAGGCAGCCAAATGCGTGGTCAACAGGCGAAATACATCGGCAAACTCGAGAAGCTCCCGTCAGGAGTACTGTGAAAGTCTATAGGTTGACAGATAATGGCGTATCGCTTCAGGTGAACTGGCTAGTGAAACCTTGAAAATGTGACTGTGGTAAAACGGGGAGCAACTGACAGGAGTAACTATGACTCTCTTAAGGTAGCCAAATGCGTGGTCAACAGTCGAAATACATCGGCAAACTCGAGAAGCTCCCATCAGGAGTGCTGTGAAAGTCTATAGGTTGACAGATAATGGCGTATCGCTTCAGGTGATCTGGCTAGAGGAAGCTTGAAAATGTGACTGTGGAAAAACGGGGAGCAGCTGACAGGAGTAACTATGACTCTCTTAAGGTAGCCAAATGCCTCGTCAGGAGGCGAAATACATCGGCAAACTCGAGAAGTTACCGGCAGGAGTACTGTGAAAGACATTAGGTTGACAGACAATGGCCTATCGCGTCAGGTGAACTGGCTAGAGGAAGCTTGAAAATGTGACTGTGGAAAAACGGGGAGCAGCTGACAGGAGTAACTATGACTCTCTTAAGGTAGCCAAATGGCTCGTCAACCGGAGAAATACATCGGAAAACTCGAGAAGCTCCCATCAGGAGTGCTGTGAAAGTCTTTATGTTGACATATATTGGCGTATCGCCTCTGGTAAACTGGCCAGAGTAAGCTTGTAGATGTGGCTGTTGTAAAACGGGGAGTCACTGACAGGAGTAATTATGACTCTCTTAAGGTAGCCAAATGCCTCGTCAAGAGGCGAAATACATCGGCAAACTCGAGAAGCTCCCGGCAGGAGTACTTTGACAGTCTTTATGTCGACAGATAATGGCGTATCGCTTCAGGAGACCTGGCTAGAGGAAGTTTGAAAATGTGACTGTATTAAAACGGGGAGCAACTGACAGGAGTAACTATGACTCTCTTAAGGTAGCCAAATGCCTCGTCAACCGGAGAAATACCTCGGCAAACTCGAGAAGCTCCCATCAGGAGTGCTGTGAAAGTCTTTAGGTTGGCAGATAATGGCGTATCGCTTCAGGGGAACTGGCTAGAGGAAGCTTGAAATTGTGACTGTGGTAAAACGGGGAGCAACTGACAGGAGTAACTATGACTCTCTTAAGGTAGCCAATTGCGTGGTCAACAGGCGAAATACATCGGCAAACTCAAGAAGCTCTCGTCAGGAGTGCTGTGAAAGTCTATAGGTTGACAGATAATGGCGTATCGCTTCAGGGGAACTGGCTAGAGGAAGCTTGAAATTGTGACTGTGGTATAACGGGGAGCAACTGACAGGAGTAACTATGACTCTCTTAAGGCAGCCAAATGCGTGGTCAACAGGCGAAATACATCGGCAAACTCGAGAAGCTCCCGTCAGGAGTGCTGTGAAAGTCTATAGGTTGACAGATAATGGCGTATCGCTTCAGGTGAACTGGCTAGTGAAACCTTGAAAATGTGACTGTGGTAAAACGGGGAGCAACTGACAGGAGTAACTATGACTCTCTTAAGGTAGCCAAATGCGTGGTCAACAGTCGAAATACATCGGCAAACTCGAGAAGCTCCCATCAGGAGTGCTGTGAAAGTCTATAGGTTGACAGATAATGGCGTATCGCTTCAGGTGATCTAGCTAGAGGAAGCTTGAAAATGTGACTGTGGAAAAACGGGGAGCAGCTGACAGGAGTAACTATGACTCTCTTAAGGTAGCCAAATGCCTCGTCAGGAGGCGAAATACATCGGCAAACTCGAGAAGTTCCCGGCAGGAGTACTGTGAAAGACATTAGGTTGACAGACAATGGCCTATCGCGTCAGGTGAACTGGCTAGAGGAAGCTTGAAAATGTGACTGTGGAAAAACGGGGAGCAGCTGACAGGAGTAACTATGACTCTCTTAAGGTAGCCAAATGGCTCGTCAACCGGAGAAATACATCGGAAAACTCGGGAAGCTCCCATCAGGAGTGCTGTGAAAGTCTTTATGTTGACATATATTGGCGTATCGCCTCTGGTAAACTGGCCAGAGTAAGCTTGTAGATGTGGCTGTTGTAAAACGGGGAGTCACTGACAGGAGTAATTATGACTCTCTTAAGGTAGCCAAATGCCTCGTCAAGAGGCGAAATACATCGGCAAACTCGAGAAGCTCCCGGCAGGAGTACTTTGACAGTCTTTATGTCGACAGATAATGGCGTATCGCTTCAGGAGACCTGGCTAGAGGAAGTTTGAAAATGTGACTGTATTAAAACGGGGAGCAACTGACAGGAGTAACTATGACTCTCTTAAGGTATCCAAATGCCTCCTCAACAGGCGAAATACATCGGCAAACTCGAGAAGCTCCCGGCAGGAGTACTGTGAAAGACATTAGGTTGACAGACAATGGCGTATCGCGTTAGGTGAACTGGCTAGAAGAAGCTTGAAAATGTGACTGTGGTATAACGGGGAGCAACTGACAGGAGTAACTATGACTCTCTTAATATAGCCAAATGCCTCGTCAACCGGAGAAATACCTCGGCAAACTCGAGAAGCTCCCGTCAGGAGTGCTGTGAAAGTCTTTAGGTTGGCAGATAATGGCGTATCGCTTCAGGGGAACTGGCTAGAGGAAGCTTGAAATTGTGACTGTGGTAAAACGGGGAGCAACTGACAGGAGTAACTATGACTCTCTTAAGGTAGCCAAATGCCTCGTCAGGAGGCGAAATACATCGGAAAACTCGAGAAGCTCCCATCAGGAGTGCTGTGAAAGTCTTTATGTTGACAGATATGGGCGTATCGCCTCTGGTAAACTGGCCAGAGTAAGCTTGTAGATATGGCTGTTGTAAAACGGGGAGTCACTGACAGGAGTAACTATGACTCTCTTAAGGTAGCCAAATGCCTCGTCAAGAGGCGAAATACATCGGCAAACTCGAGAAGCTCCCGGCAGGAGTACTGTGACAGTCTTTATGTCGACAGATAATGGCGTATCGCTTCAGGTGACCTGGCTAGAGGAAGTTTGAAAATGTGACTGTATTAAAACGGGGAGCAACTGACAGGAGTAACTATGACTCTCTTAAGGTATCCAAATGGCTCCTCAACAGGCGAAATACATCGGCAAACTCGAGAAGCTCCCGGCAGGAGTACTGTGGAAGACATTAGGTTGACAGACAATGGCGTATCGCGTTAGGTGAACTGGCTAGAGGAAGCTTGAAAATGTGACTGTGGTATAACGGGGAGCAACTGACAGGAGTAACTATGACTCTCTTAAGGTAGCCAAATGCCTCGTCAACCGGAGAAATACCTCGGCAAACTCGAGAAGCTCCCATCAGGAGTGCTGTGAAAGTCTTTAGGTTGGCAGATAATGGCGTATCGCTTCAGGGGAACTGGCTAGAGGAAGCTTGAAATTGTGACTGTGGTAAAACGGGGAGCAACTGACAGGAGTAACTATGACTCTCTTAAGGTAGCCAAATGCGTGGTCAACAGGCGAAATACATCGGCAAACTCAAGAAGCTCTCGTCAGGAGTGCTGTGAAAGTCTATAGGTTGACAGATAATGGCGTATCGCTTCAGGGGAACTGGCTAGAGGAAGCTTGAAATTGTGACTGTGGTATAACGGGGAGCAACTGACAGGAGTAACTATGACCCTCTTAAGGCAGCCAAATGCGTGGTCAACAGGCGAAATACATCGGCAAACTCGAGAAGCTCCCGTCAGGAGTACTGTGAAAGTCTATAGGTTGACAGATAATGGCGTATCGCTTCAGGTGAACTGGCTAGTGAAACCTTGAAAATGTGACTGTGGTAAAACGGGGAGCAACTGACAGGAGTAACTATGACTCTCTTAAGGTAGCCAAATGCGTGGTCAACAGTCGAAATACATCGGCAAACTCGAGAAGCTCCCATCAGGAGTGCTGTGAAAGTCTATAGGTTGACAGATAATGGCGTATCGCTTCAGGTGATCTGGCTAGAGGAAGCTTGAAAATGTGACTGTGGAAAAACGGGGAGCAGCTGACAGGAGTAACTATGACTCTCTTAAGGTAGCCAAATGCCTCGTCAGGAGGCGAAATACATCGGCAAACTCGAGAAGTTACCGGCAGGAGTACTGTGAAAGACATTAGGTTGACAGACAATGGCCTATCGCGTCAGGTGAACTGGCTAGAGGAAGCTTGAAAATGTGACTGTGGAAAAACGGGGAGCAGCTGACAGGAGTAACTATGACTCTCTTAAGGTAGCCAAATGGCTCGTCAACCGGAGAAATACATCGGAAAACTCGAGAAGCTCCCATCAGGAGTGCTGTGAAAGTCTTTATGTTGACATATATTGGCGTATCGCCTCTGGTAAACTGGCCAGAGTAAGCTTGTAGATGTGGCTGTTGTAAAACGGGGAGTCACTGACAGGAGTAATTATGACTCTCTTAAGGTAGCCAAATGCCTCGTCAAGAGGCGAAATACATCGGCAAACTCGAGAAGCTCCCGGCAGGAGTACTTTGACAGTCTTTATGTCGACAGATAATGGCGTATCGCTTCAGGAGACCTGGCTAGAGGAAGTTTGAAAATGTGACTGTATTAAAACGGGGAGCAACTGACAGGAGTAACTATGACTCTCTTAAGGTAGCCAAATGCCTCGTCAACCGGAGAAATACCTCGGCAAACTCGAGAAGCTCCCATCAGGAGTGCTGTGAAAGTCTTTAGGTTGGCAGATAATGGCGTATCGCTTCAGGGGAACTGGCTAGAGGAAGCTTGAAATTGTGACTGTGGTAAAACGGGGAGCAACTGACAGGAGTAACTATGACTCTCTTAAGGTAGCCAAATGCGTGGTCAACAGGCGAAATACATCGGCAAACTCAAGAAGCTCTCGTCAGGAGTGCTGTGAAAGTCTATAGGTTGACAGATAATGGCGTATCGCTTCAGGGGAACTGGCTAGAGGAAGCTTGAAATTGTGACTGTGGTATAACGGGGAGCAACTGACAGGAGTAACTATGACCCTCTTAAGGCAGCCAAATGCGTGGTCAACAGGCGAAATACATCGGCAAACTCGAGAAGCTCCCGTCAGGAGTACTGTGAAAGTCTATAGGTTGACAGATAATGGCGTATCGCTTCAGGTGAACTGGCTAGTGAAACCTTGAAAATGTGACTGTGGTAAAACGGGGAGCAACTGACAGGAGTAACTATGACTCTCTTAAGGTAGCCAAATGCGTGGTCAACAGTCGAAATACATCGGCAAACTCGAGAAGCTCCCATCAGGAGTGCTGTGAAAGTCTATAGGTTGACAGATAATGGCGTATCGCTTCAGGTGATCTGGCTAGAGGAAGCTTGAAAATGTGACTGTGGAAAAACGGGGAGCAGCTGACAGGAGTAACTATGACTCTCTTAAGGTAGCCAAATGCCTCGTCAGGAGGCGAAATACATCGGCAAACTCGAGAAGTTACCGGCAGGAGTACTGTGAAAGACATTAGGTTGACAGACAATGGCCTATCGCGTCAGGTGAACTGGCTAGAGGAAGCTTGAAAATGTGACTGTGGAAAAACGGGGAGCAGCTGACAGGAGTAACTATGACTCTCTTAAGGTAGCCAAATGGCTCGTCAACCGGAGAAATACATCGGAAAACTCGAGAAGCTCCCATCAGGAGTGCTGTGAAAGTCTTTATGTTGACATATATTGGCGTATCGCCTCTGGTAAACTGGCCAGAGTAAGCTTGTAGATGTGGCTGTTGTAAAACGGGGAGTCACTGACAGGAGTAATTATGACTCTCTTAAGGTAGCCAAATGCCTCGTCAAGAGGCGAAATACATCGGCAAACTCGAGAAGCTCCCGGCAGGAGTACTTTGACAGTCTTTATGTCGACAGATAATGGCGTATCGCTTCAGGAGACCTGGCTAGAGGAAGTTTGAAAATGTGACTGTATTAAAACGGGGAGCAACTGACAGGAGTAACTATGACTCTCTTAAGGTAGCCAAATGCCTCGTCAACCGGAGAAATACCTCGGCAAACTCGAGAAGCTCCCATCAGGAGTGCTGTGAAAGTCTTTAGGTTGGCAGATAATGGCGTATCGCTTCAGGGGAACTGGCTAGAGGAAGCTTGAAATTGTGACTGTGGTAAAACGGGGAGCAACTGACAGGAGTAACTATGACTCTCTTAAGGTAGCCAATTGCGTGGTCAACAGGCGAAATACATCGGCAAACTCAAGAAGCTCTCGTCAGGAGTGCTGTGAAAGTCTATAGGTTGACAGATAATGGCGTATCGCTTCAGGGGAACTGGCTAGAGGAAGCTTGAAATTGTGACTGTGGTATAACGGGGAGCAACTGACAGGAGTAACTATGACTCTCTTAAGGCAGCCAAATGCGTGGTCAACAGGCGAAATACATCGGCAAACTCGAGAAGCTCCCGTCAGGAGTGCTGTGAAAGTCTATAGGTTGACAGATAATGGCGTATCGCTTCAGGTGAACTGGCTAGTGAAACCTTGAAAATGTGACTGTGGTAAAACGGGGAGCAACTGACAGGAGTAACTATGACTCTCTTAAGGTAGCCAAATGCGTGGTCAACAGTCGAAATACATCGGCAAACTCGAGAAGCTCCCATCAGGAGTGCTGTGAAAGTCTATAGGTTGACAGATAATGGCGTATCGCTTCAGGTGATCTAGCTAGAGGAAGCTTGAAAATGTGACTGTGGAAAAACGGGGAGCAGCTGACAGGAGTAACTATGACTCTCTTAAGGTAGCCAAATGCCTCGTCAGGAGGCGAAATACATCGGCAAACTCGAGAAGTTCCCGGCAGGAGTACTGTGAAAGACATTAGGTTGACAGACAATGGCCTATCGCGTCAGGTGAACTGGCTAGAGGAAGCTTGAAAATGTGACTGTGGAAAAACGGGGAGCAGCTGACAGGAGTAACTATGACTCTCTTAAGGTAGCCAAATGGCTCGTCAACCGGAGAAATACATCGGAAAACTCGGGAAGCTCCCATCAGGAGTGCTGTGAAAGTCTTTATGTTGACATATATTGGCGTATCGCCTCTGGTAAACTGGCCAGAGTAAGCTTGTAGATGTGGCTGTTGTAAAACGGGGAGTCACTGACAGGAGTAATTATGACTCTCTTAAGGTAGCCAAATGCCTCGTCAAGAGGCGAAATACATCGGCAAACTCGAGAAGCTCCCGGCAGGAGTACTTTGACAGTCTTTATGTCGACAGATAATGGCGTATCGCTTCAGGAGACCTGGCTAGAGGAAGTTTGAAAATGTGACTGTATTAAAACGGGGAGCAACTGACAGGAGTAACTATGACTCTCTTAAGGTATCCAAATGCCTCCTCAACAGGCGAAATACATCGGCAAACTCGAGAAGCTCCCGGCAGGAGTACTGTGAAAGACATTAGGTTGACAGACAATGGCGTATCGCGTTAGGTGAACTGGCTAGAAGAAGCTTGAAAATGTGACTGTGGTATAACGGGGAGCAACTGACAGGAGTAACTATGACTCTCTTAATATAGCCAAATGCCTCGTCAACCGGAGAAATACCTCGGCAAACTCGAGAAGCTCCCGTCAGGAGTGCTGTGAAAGTCTTTAGGTTGGCAGATAATGGCGTATCGCTTCAGGGGAACTGGCTAGAGGAAGCTTGAAATTGTGACTGTGGTAAAACGGGGAGCAACTGACAGGAGTAACTATGACTCTCTTAAGGTAGCCAAATGCCTCGTCAGGAGGCGAAATACATCGGAAAACTCGAGAAGCTCCCATCAGGAGTGCTGTGAAAGTCTTTATGTTGACAGATATGGGCGTATCGCCTCTGGTAAACTGGCCAGAGTAAGCTTGTAGATATGGCTGTTGTAAAACGGGGAGTCACTGACAGGAGTAACTATGACTCTCTTAAGGTAGCCAAATGCCTCGTCAAGAGGCGAAATACATCGGCAAACTCGAGAAGCTCCCGGCAGGAGTACTGTGACAGTCTTTATGTCGACAGATAATGGCGTATCGCTTCAGGTGACCTGGCTAGAGGAAGTTTGAAAATGTGACTGTATTAAAACGGGGAGCAACTGACAGGAGTAACTATGACTCTCTTAAGGTATCCAAATGGCTCCTCAACAGGCGAAATACATCGGCAAACTCGAGAAGCTCCCGGCAGGAGTACTGTGGAAGACATTAGGTTGACAGACAATGGCGTATCGCGTTAGGTGAACTGGCTAGAGGAAGCTTGAAAATGTGACTGTGGTATAACGGGGAGCAACTGACAGGAGTAACTATGACTCTCTTAAGGTAGCCAAATGCCTCGTCAACCGGAGAAATACCTCGGCAAACTCGAGAAGCTCCCATCAGGAGTGCTGTGAAAGTCTTTAGGTTGGCAGATAATGGCGTATCGCTTCAGGGGAACTGGCTAGAGGAAGCTTGAAATTGTGACTGTGGTAAAACGGGGAGCAACTGACAGGAGTAACTATGACTCTCTTAAGGTAGCCAAATGCGTGGTCAACAGGCGAAATACATCGGCAAACTCAAGAAGCTCTCGTCAGGAGTGCTGTGAAAGTCTATAGGTTGACAGATAATGGCGTATCGCTTCAGGGGAACTGGCTAGAGGAAGCTTGAAATTGTGACTGTGGTATAACGGGGAGCAACTGACAGGAGTAACTATGACCCTCTTAAGGCAGCCAAATGCGTGGTCAACAGGCGAAATACATCGGCAAACTCGAGAAGCTCCCGTCAGGAGTACTGTGAAAGTCTATAGGTTGACAGATAATGGCGTATCGCTTCAGGTGAACTGGCTAGTGAAACCTTGAAAATGTGACTGTGGTAAAACGGGGAGCAACTGACAGGAGTAACTATGACTCTCTTAAGGTAGCCAAATGCGTGGTCAACAGTCGATATACATCGGCAAACTCGAGAAGCTCCCATCAGGAGTGCTGTGAAAGTCTATAGGTTGACAGATAATGGCGTATCGCTTCAGGTGATCTGGCTAGAGGAAGCTTGAAAATGTGACTGTGGAAAAACGGGGAGCAGCTGACAGGAGTAACTATGACTCTCTTAAGGTAGCCAAATGCCTCGTCAGGAGGCGAAATACATCGGCAAACTCGAGAAGTTACCGGCAGGAGTACTGTGAAAGACATTAGGTTGACAGACAATGGCCTATCGCGTCAGGTGAACTGGCTAGAGGAAGCTTGAAAATGTGACTGTGGAAAAACGGGGAGCAGCTGACAGGAGTAACTATGACTCTCTTAAGGTAGCCAAATGGCTCGTCAACCGGAGAAATACATCGGAAAACTCGAGAAGCTCCCATCAGGAGTGCTGTGAAAGTCTTTATGTTGACATATATTGGCGTATCGCCTCTGGTAAACTGGCCAGAGTAAGCTTGTAGATGTGGCTGTTGTAAAACGGGGAGTCACTGACAGGAGTAATTATGACTCTCTTAAGGTAGCCAAATGCCTCGTCAAGAGGCGAAATACATCGGCAAACTCGAGAAGCTCCCGGCAGGAGTACTTTGACAGTCTTTATGTCGACAGATAATGGCGTATCGCTTCAGGAGACCTGGCTAGAGGAAGTTTGAAAATGTGACTGTATTAAAACGGGGAGCAACTGACAGGAGTAACTATGACTCTCTTAAAGTAGCCAAATGCCTCGTCAACCGGAGAAATACCTCGGCAAACTCGAGAAGCTCCCATCAGGAGTGCTGTGAAAGTCTTTAGGTTGGCAGATAATGGCGTATCGCTTCAGGGGAACTGGCTAGAGGAAGCTTGAAATTGTGACTGTGGTAAAACGGGGAGCAACTGACAGGAGTAACTATGACTCTCTTAAGGTAGCCAATTGCGTGGTCAACAGGCGAAATACATCGGCAAACTCAAGAAGCTCTCGTCAGGAGTGCTGTGAAAGTCTATAGGTTGACAGATAATGGCGTATCGCTTCAGGGGAACTGGCTAGAGGAAGCTTGAAATTGTGACTGTGGTATAACGGGGAGCAACTGACAGGAGTAACTATGACTCTCTTAAGGCAGCCAAATGCGTGGTCAACAGGCGAAATACATCGGCAAACTCGAGAAGCTCCCGTCAGGAGTGCTGTGAAAGTCTATAGGTTGACAGATAATGGCGTATCGCTTCAGGTGAACTGGCTAGTGAAACCTTGAAAATGTGACTGTGGTAAAACGGGGAGCAACTGACAGGAGTAACTATGACTCTCTTAAGGTAGCCAAATGCGTGGTCAACAGTCGAAATACATCGGCAAACTCGAGAAGCTCCCATCAGGAGTGCTGTGAAAGTCTATAGGTTGACAGATAATGGCGTATCGCTTCAGGTGATCTAGCTAGAGGAAGCTTGAAAATGTGACTGTGGAAAAACGGGGAGCAGCTGACAGGAGTAACTATGACTCTCTTAAGGTAGCCAAATGCCTCGTCAGGAGGCGAAATACATCGGCAAACTCGAGAAGTTCCCGGCAGGAGTACTGTGAAAGACATTAGGTTGACAGACAATGGCCTATCGCGTCAGGTGAACTGGCTAGAGGAAGCTTGAAATTGTGACTGTGGTAAAACGGGGAGCAACTGACAGGAGTAACTATGACTCTCTTAAGGTAGCCAAATGCCTCGTCAGGAGGCGAAATACATCGGAAAACTCGAGAAGCTCCCATCAGGAGTGCTGTGAAAGTCTTTATGTTGACAGATATGGGCGTATCGCCTCTGGTAAACTGGCCAGAGTAAGCTTGTAGATATGGCTGTTGTAAAACGGGGAGTCACTGACAGGAGTAACTATGACTCTCTTAAGGTAGCCAAATGCCTCGTCAAGAGGCGAAATACATCGGCAAACTCGAGAAGCTCCCGGCAGGAGTACTGTGACAGTCTTTATGTCGACAGATAATGGCGTATCGCTTCAGGTGACCTGGCTAGAGGAAGTTTGAAAATGTGACTGTATTAAAACGGGGAGCAACTGACAGGAGTAACTATGACTCTCTTAAGGTATCCAAATGGCTCCTCAACAGGCGAAATACATCGGCAAACTCGAGAAGCTCCCGGCAGGAGTACTGTGGAAGACATTAGGTTGACAGACAATGGCGTATCGCGTTAGGTGAACTGGCTAGAGGAAGCTTGAAAATGTGACTGTGGTATAACGGGGAGCAACTGACAGGAGTAACTATGACTCTCTTAAGGTAGCCAAATGCCTCGTCAACCGGAGAAATACCTCGGCAAACTCGAGAAGCTCCCATCAGGAGTGCTGTGAAAGTCTTTAGGTTGGCAGATAATGGCGTATCGCTTCAGGGGAACTGGCTAGAGGAAGCTTGAAATTGTGACTGTGGTAAAACGGGGAGCAACTGACAGGAGTAACTATGACTCTCTTAAGGTAGCCAAATGCGTGGTCAACAGGCGAAATACATCGGCAAACTCAAGAAGCTCTCGTCAGGAGTGCTGTGAAAGTCTATAGGTTGACAGATAATGGCGTATCGCTTCAGGGGAACTGGCTAGAGGAAGCTTGAAATTGTGACTGTGGTATAACGGGGAGCAACTGACAGGAGTAACTATGACTCTCTTAAGGCAGCCAAATGCGTGGTCAACAGGCGAAATACATCGGCAAACTCGAGAAGCTCCCGTCAGGAGTGCTGTGAAAGTCTATAGGTTGACAGATAATGGCGTATCGCTTCAGGTGAACTGGCTAGTGAAACCTTGAAAATGTGACTGTGGTAAAACGGGGAGCAACTGACAGGAGTAACTATGACTCTCTTAAGGTAGCCAAATGCGTGGTCAACAGTCGAAATACATCGGCAAACTCGAGAAGCTCCCATCAGGAGTGCTGTGAAAGTCTATAGGTTGACAGATAATGGCGTATCGCTTCAGGTGATCTAGCTAGAGGAAGCTTGAAAATGTGACTGTGGAAAAACGGGGAGCAGCTGACAGGAGTAACTATGACTCTCTTAAGGTAGCCAAATGCCTCGTCAGGAGGCGAAATACATCGGCAAACTCGAGAAGTTCCCGGCAGGAGTACTGTGAAAGACATTAGGTTGACAGACAATGGCCTATCGCGTCAGGTGAACTGGCTAGAGGAAGCTTGAAAATGTGACTGTGGAAAAACGGGGAGCAGCTGACAGGAGTAACTATGACTCTCTTAAGGTAGCCAAATGGCTCGTCAACCGGAGAAATACATCGGAAAACTCGAGAAGCTCCCATCAGGAGTGCTGTGAAAGTCTTTATGTTGACATATATTGGCGTATCGCCTCTGGTAAACTGGCCAGAGTAAGCTTGTAGATGTGGCTGTTGTAAAACGGGGAGTCACTGACAGGAGTAATTATGACTCTCTTAAGGTAGCCAAATGCCTCGTCAAGAGGCGAAATACATCGGCAAACTCGAGAAGCTCCCGGCAGGAGTACTTTGACAGTCTTTATGTCGACAGATAATGGCGTATCGCTTCAGGAGACCTGGCTAGAGGAAGTTTGAAAATGTGACTGTATTAAAACGGGGAGCAACTGACAGGAGTAACTATGACTCTCTTAAGGTATCCAAATGCCTCCTCAACAGGCGAAATACATCGGCAAACTCGAGAAGCTCCCGGCAGGAGTACTGTGAAAGACATTAGGTTGACAGACAATGGCGTATCGCGTTAGGTGAACTGGCTAGAAGAAGCTTGAAAATGTGACTGTGGTATAACGGGGAGCAACTGACAGGAGTAACTATGACTCTCTTAATATAGCCAAATGCCTCGTCAACCGGAGAAATACCTCGGCAAACTCGAGAAGCTCCCGTCAGGAGTGCTGTGAAAGTCTTTAGGTTGGCAGATAATGGCGTATCGCTTCAGGGGAACTGGCTAGAGGAAGCTTGAAATTGTGACTGTGGTAAAACGGGGAGCAACTGACAGGAGTAACTATGACTCTCTTAAGGTAGCCAAATGCCTCGTCAGGAGGCGAAATACATCGGAAAACTCGAGAAGCTCCCATCAGGAGTGCTGTGAAAGTCTTTATGTTGACAGATATGGGCGTATCGCCTCTGGTAAACTGGCCAGAGTAAGCTTGTAGATATGGCTGTTGTAAAACGGGGAGTCACTGACAGGAGTAACTATGACTCTCTTAAGGTAGCCAAATGCCTCGTCAAGAGGCGAAATACATCGGCAAACTCGAGAAGCTCCCGGCAGGAGTACTGTGACAGTCTTTATGTCGACAGATAATGGCGTATCGCTTCAGGTGACCTGGCTAGAGGAAGTTTGAAAATGTGACTGTATTAAAACGGGGAGCAACTGACAGGAGTAACTATGACTCTCTTAAGGTATCCAAATGGCTCCTCAACAGGCGAAATACATCGGCAAACTCGAGAAGCTCCCGGCAGGAGTACTGTGGAAGACATTAGGTTGACAGACAATGGCGTATCGCGTTAGGTGAACTGGCTAGAGGAAGCTTGAAAATGTGACTGTGGTATAACGGGGAGCAACTGACAGGAGTAACTATGACTCTCTTAAGGTAGCCAAATGCCTCGTCAACCGGAGAAATACCTCGGCAAACTCGAGAAGCTCCCATCAGGAGTGCTGTGAAAGTCTTTAGGTTGGCAGATAATGGCGTATCGCTTCAGGGGAACTGGCTAGAGGAAGCTTGAAATTGTGACTGTGGTAAAACGGGGAGCAACTGACAGGAGTAACTATGACTCTCTTAAGGTAGCCAAATGCGTGGTCAACAGGCGAAATACATCGGCAAACTCAAGAAGCTCTCGTCAGGAGTGCTGTGAAAGTCTATAGGTTGACAGATAATGGCGTATCGCTTCAGGGGAACTGGCTAGAGGAAGCTTGAAATTGTGACTGTGGTATAACGGGGAGCAACTGACAGGAGTAACTATGACCCTCTTAAGGCAGCCAAATGCGTGGTCAACAGGCGAAATACATCGGCAAACTCGAGAAGCTCCCGTCAGGAGTACTGTGAAAGTCTATAGGTTGACAGATAATGGCGTATCGCTTCAGGTGAACTGGCTAGTGAAACCTTGAAAATGTGACTGTGGTAAAACGGGGAGCAACTGACAGGAGTAACTATGACTCTCTTAAGGTAGCCAAATGCGTGGTCAACAGTCGAAATACATCGGCAAACTCGAGAAGCTCCCATCAGGAGTGCTGTGAAAGTCTATAGGTTGACAGATAATGGCGTATCGCTTCAGGTGATCTGGCTAGAGGAAGCTTGAAAATGTGACTGTGGAAAAACGGGGAGCAGCTGACAGGAGTAACTATGACTCTCTTAAGGTAGCCAAATGCCTCGTCAGGAGGCGAAATACATCGGCAAACTCGAGAAGTTACCGGCAGGAGTACTGTGAAAGACATTAGGTTGACAGACAATGGCCTATCGCGTCAGGTGAACTGGCTAGAGGAAGCTTGAAAATGTGACTGTGGAAAAACGGGGAGCAGCTGACAGGAGTAACTATGACTCTCTTAAGGTAGCCAAATGGCTCGTCAACCGGAGAAATACATCGGAAAACTCGAGAAGCTCCCATCAGGAGTGCTGTGAAAGTCTTTATGTTGACATATATTGGCGTATCGCCTCTGGTAAACTGGCCAGAGTAAGCTTGTAGATGTGGCTGTTGTAAAACGGGGAGTCACTGACAGGAGTAATTATGACTCTCTTAAGGTAGCCAAATGCCTCGTCAAGAGGCGAAATACATCGGCAAACTCGAGAAGCTCCCGGCAGGAGTACTTTGACAGTCTTTATGTCGACAGATAATGGCGTATCGCTTCAGGAGACCTGGCTAGAGGAAGTTTGAAAATGTGACTGTATTAAAACGGGGAGCAACTGACAGGAGTAACTATGACTCTCTTAAGGTAGCCAAATGCCTCGTCAACCGGAGAAATACCTCGGCAAACTCGAGAAGCTCCCATCAGGAGTGCTGTGAAAGTCTTTAGGTTGGCAGATAATGGCGTATCGCTTCAGGGGAACTGGCTAGAGGAAGCTTGAAATTGTGACTGTGGTAAAACGGGGAGCAACTGACAGGAGTAACTATGACTCTCTTAAGGTAGCCAATTGCGTGGTCAACAGGCGAAATACATCGGCAAACTCAAGAAGCTCTCGTCAGGAGTGCTGTGAAAGTCTATAGGTTGACAGATAATGGCGTATCGCTTCAGGGGAACTGGCTAGAGGAAGCTTGAAATTGTGACTGTGGTATAACGGGGAGCAACTGACAGGAGTAACTATGACTCTCTTAAGGCAGCCAAATGCGTGGTCAACAGGCGAAATACATCGGCAAACTCGAGAAGCTCCCGTCAGGAGTGCTGTGAAAGTCTATAGGTTGACAGATAATGGCGTATCGCTTCAGGTGAACTGGCTAGTGAAACCTTGAAAATGTGACTGTGGTAAAACGGGGAGCAACTGACAGGAGTAACTATGACTCTCTTAAGGTAGCCAAATGCGTGGTCAACAGTCGAAATACATCGGCAAACTCGAGAAGCTCCCATCAGGAGTGCTGTGAAAGTCTATAGGTTGACAGATAATGGCGTATCGCTTCAGGTGATCTAGCTAGAGGAAGCTTGAAAATGTGACTGTGGAAAAACGGGGAGCAGCTGACAGGAGTAACTATGACTCTCTTAAGGTAGCCAAATGCCTCGTCAGGAGGCGAAATACATCGGCAAACTCGAGAAGTTCCCGGCAGGAGTACTGTGAAAGACATTAGGTTGACAGACAATGGCCTATCGCGTCAGGTGAACTGGCTAGAGGAAGCTTGAAAATGTGACTGTGGAAAAACGGGGAGCAGCTGACAGGAGTAACTATGACTCTCTTAAGGTAGCCAAATGGCTCGTCAACCGGAGAAATACATCGGAAAACTCGGGAAGCTCCCATCAGGAGTGCTGTGAAAGTCTTTATGTTGACAGATAATGGCGTATCGCCTTCAGGTGATCTAGCCTAGAGGAAGCTTGTAAATGTGGCTGTGGAAAAACGGGGAGCAGCTGACAGGAGTAACTATGACTCTCTTAAGGTAGCCAAATGCCTCGTCAGGAGGCGAAATACATCGGCAAACTCGAGAAGCTCCCGGCAGGAGTACTGTGAAAGACATTAGGTTGACAGACAATGGCCTATCGCGTCAGGTGAACTGGCTAGAGGAAGCTTGAAAATGTGACTGTGGAAAAACGGGGAGCAGCTGACAGGAGTAACTATGACTCTCTTAAGGTAGCCAAATGGCTCGTCAACGGAGAAATACATCGGAAAACTCGGAAGCTCCCATCAGGAGTGCTGTGAAAGTCTTTATGTTGACATATATTGGCGTATCGCCTCTGGTAAACTGGCCAGAGTAAGCTTGTAGATGTGGCTGTTGTAAAACGGGGAGTCACTGACAGGAGTAATTATGACTCTCCTTAAGGTAGCCAAATGCCTCGTCAAGAGGCGAAATACATCGGCAAACTCGAGAAGCTCCCGGCAGG